>NC_051235.1:29934195-29944195 GCF_015220715.1 Pygocentrus nattereri
TGAGAAACTGTAGAACAGACTCGGTTTATATCACAATACCTACATTTAGAGTCGGTTATTCATTCAGTCTAATGAGAAACTGTAGAACGGACTCGGTTTATATCACAATACCTACATTTAGAGCCGGTTATTCATTCAGTCTAATGAGAAACTGTAGAACAGACTCGGTTTATATCACAATACCTACATTTAGAGTCGGTTATTCATTCAGCCTAATGAGAAACTGTAGAACAGACTCGGTTTATATCACAATACCTACATTTAGAGTCGGTTATTCATTCAGTCTAATGAGAAACTGTAGAACAGACTCGGTTTATATCACAATACCTACATTTAGAGCCGGTTATTCATTCAGTCTAATGAGAAACTGTAGAACAGACTCGGTTTATATCACAATACCTACATTTAGAGTCGGTTATTCATTCAGCCTAATGAGAAACTGTAGAACAGACTCGGTTTATATCACAATACCTACATTTAGAGTCGGTTATTCATTCAGCCTAATGAGAAACTGTAGAACAGACTCGGTTTATATCACAATACCTACATTTAGAGTCAGTTATTCATTCAGCCTAATGAGAAACTGTAGAACGGACTCGGTTTATATCACAATACCTACATTTAGAGTCGGTTATTCATTCAGTCTAATGAGAAACTGTAGAACGGACTCGGTTTATATCACAATACCTACATTTAGAGTCGGTTATTCATTCAGTCTAATGAGAAACTGTAGAACAGACTCGGTTTATATCACAATACCTACATTTAGAGTCGGTTATTCATTCAGTCTAATGAGAAACTGTAGAACGGACTCGGTTTATATCACAATACCTACATTTAGAGTCGGTTATTCATTCAGCCTAATTTATTGCCGCGCTGGTGATGATGCGAGCGCACTGGAGATCATTTTGATGATCATTCTCATGGTCTTCTGTGAATCTATATGCCCTCTTCGATGGCACGGCCGTCTACAAGGCTTCCTACTTCTAGCCTTGTATATGGTCACTGTTCTCCTTCAACAGAACAGTTTCTTTAGAGTCCATCTGCTTCTTCAATCTAAATAAACACAATTTCTTCTAATAACTGAGCAGATTGAGATGTTCTCTGTGGGTGAAATCCATATGAAAGTATAACTCTCCCGACTCCCTAACATCCCTCATTTTAACACGAGTTGCTACCTTCCTTTTGCAAACCCTTTGGCCACAACTTTTTCAAAGTATTACGACTTTATTTCTAATATATTACAACTTCATTCTCGATGAATCATACCGTGTGACTTTTTGTGTCAAAATAATAGGACTTTATTTTCAAAGTGTACTTTTACATTTTTTTAACCGTGCCCCTAAACGACCGTCGTACCTGAGCTGTAGAAATCAATAGAATTTTCCTCTGGACCTGAATTTGAGTTGTTACACTGTTTTTCACCTCGCGTTCCAGATTACATGTTTGTGACTCCAGTTGAAGTGGACTCTTTTGGAGACTTCGTTTCTCATGATGTCTCGAGGCACCGGAGCCGGAGATCTCTGTCGGGAACCTGGCATCAGAAGCCTGTACACTACCACCTGTCTGCATTCGGCAAGGAATTACACCTGGACCTGCGGCCGGCCAGCGTGGTGGCTGAAGGCTTCAGAGTACAGACTTTCGGCGTGGATGGCATCACTATGGCTGAAGTGGATCCTGCAGTTCATAACTGTCTCTTTCAGGGAACCGTGAGGAACCACTCAGCTTCATCTGCAGCCATCTCCACCTGCACTGGGCTGGTAAGCAACTTCTCTGACAGTAAGAACAGTAATAATTGTGAATGATTTTAATCCATTATGAATCTGCAGTGTGTAGTTTTACAGTGTGACGGTAATAATTGTGGAGTGATTTTAATCCAGTATGAATCTGCAGTGTGTAGTTTTACAGTCTGACTGTAATAATTGTGGAGTGATTTTAATCCAGTATGAATCTGCAGTGTGTAGTTTTACAGTCTGACTGTAATAATTATGGAGCGATTTTATTCCAGTATGAATCTGCAGTGTGTAGTTTTACAGTCTGACTGTAATAATTGTGGAGCGATTTTAATCCAGTATGAATCTGCAGCGTGTAGTTTTACAGTCTGACTGTAATAATTGTGGAGAGATTTTAATCCAGTATGAATCTGCAGTGTGTGTAGTTTTACAGTCTGATGGTAATAATTGTGGAGTGATTTTAATCCAGTATGAATCTGCAGTGTGTAGTTTTACAGTCTGACGGTAATAATTGTGGAGTGATTTTAAACCAGTATGAATCTGCAGTGTGTAGTTTTACAGTCTGACTGTAATAATTGTGGAGTGATTTTAATCCAGTATGAATCTGCAGGGTGAAGTTTTACATTCTGACCTTAATAATTGTGGAGCGATTTTAATCCAGTATGAATCTGCAGTGTGTGTAGTTTTACAGTCTGACTGTAATAATTGTGGAGTGATTTTAATCCAGTATGAATCTGCAGTGTGTGTAGTTTTACAGTCTGACTGTAATAATTGTGGAGTGATTTTAATCCAGTATGAATCTGCAGTGTGTAGTTTTACAGTCTGACTGTAATAATTGTGAGTGATTTTAATCCAGTATGAATCTGCAGTGTGTAGTTTTACAGTCTGACGGTAATAATTGTGAGTGATTTTAATCCAGTATTAATCTGCAGGGTGTAGTTTTACAGTCTGACTGTAATAATTGTGAGTGATTTTAATCCAGTATGAATCTGCAGGGTGTAGTTTTACAGTCTGACTGTAATAATTGTGAGTGATTTTTATCCAGTATGAATCTGCAGGGTGTAGATTTACAGTCTGATGGTAATAATTGTGGAGCGATTTTAATCCAGTATGAATCTGCAGTGTGTAGTTTTACAGTCTGACGGTAATAATTGTGAGTGATTTTAATCCAGTATGAATCTGCAGGGTGTAATTTTACAGTCTGAGTGTAATAATTGTGAGTGATTTTAATCCAGTATGAATCTGCAGTGTGTGTAGTTTTACAGTCTGACTGTAATAATTGTGAGCAATTTTAATCCAGTATGAATCTGCAGGGTGAAGTTTTACATTCTGACTGTAATAATTGTGGAGTGATTTTAATCCAGTATGAATCTGCAGTGTGTGTAGTTTTACAGTCTGACTGTAATAATTGTGGAGTGATTTTAATCCAGTATGAATCTGCAGTGTGTGTAGTTTTACAGTCTGACTGTAATAATTGTGGAGTGATTTTAATCCAGTATGAATCTGCAGCGTGTGTAGTTTTACAGTCTGACTGTAATAATTGTGAGTGATTTTAATCCAGTATGAATCTGCAGTGTGTAGTTTTACAGTCTGACAGTAATAATTGTGGAGTGATTTTGATCCAGTATGAATCTGCAGGGTGTAGTTTTACAGTCTGATGGTAATAATTGTGGAGCGATTTTAATCCAGTATGAATCTGCAGTGTGTAGTTTTACAGTCTGACAGTAATAATTGTGAGTGATTTTAATCCAGTATGAATCTGCAGAGTGTAGTTTGACATTCTGACTGTAATAATTGTGAGTGATTTTAATCCAGTATGAATCTGCAGTGTGTGTAGTTTTACAGTCTGACTGTAATAATTGTGGAGTGATTTTAATCCAGTATGAATCTGCAGTGTGTAGTTTTACAGTCTGACTGTAATAATTGTGAGTGATTTTAATCCAGTATGAATCTGCAGTGTGTAGTTTTACAGTCTGACGGTAATAATTGTGAGTGATTTTAATCCAGTATTAATCTGCAGGGTGTAGTTTTACAGTCTGACTGTAATAATTGTGAGTGATTTTAATCCAGTATTAATCTGCAGGGTGTAGTTTTACAGTCTGACTGTAATAATTGTGAGTGATTTTAATCCAGTATGAATCTGCAGGGTGTAGTTTTACAGTCTGACTGTAATAATTGTGAGTGATTTTAATCCAGTATGAATCTGCAGGGTGTAGATTTACAGTCTGATGGTAATAATTGTGGAGCGATTTTAATCCAGTATGAATCTGCAGTGTGTAGTTTTACAGTCTGACGGTAATAATTGTGAGTGATTTTAATCCAGTATGAATCTGCAGGGTGTAATTTTACAGTCTGAGTGTAATAATTGTGAGTGATTTTAATCCAGTATGAATCTGCAGTGTGTGTAGTTTTACAGTCTGACTGTAATAATTGTGAGCAATTTTAATCCAGTATGAATCTGCAGGGTGAAGTTTTACATTCTGACTGTAATAATTGTGGAGTGATTTTAATCCAGTATGAATCTGCAGTGTGTAGTTTTACAGTCTGACTGTAATAATTGTGGAGTGATTTTAATCCAGTATGAATCTGCAGTGTGTAGTTTTACAGTCTGACTGTAATAATTGTGAGTGATTTTAATCCAGTATGAATCTGCAGTGTGTAGTTTTACAGTCTGACAGTAATAATTGTGGAGTGATTTTGATCCAGTATGAATCTGCAGGGTGTAGTTTTACAGTCTGATGGTAATAATTGTGGAGCGATTTTAATCCAGTATGAATCTGCAGTGTGTAGTTTTACAGTCTGACTGTAATAATTGTGAGTGATTTTAATCCAGTATTAATCTGCAGGGTGTAGTTTTACAGTCTGACTGTAATAATTGTGAGTGATTTTAATCCAGTATGAATCTGCAGGGTGTAGTTTTACAGTCTGACTGTAATAATTGTGAGTGATTTTAATCCAGTATGAATCTGCAGGGTGTAGATTTACAGTCTGATGGTAATAATTGTGGAGCGATTTTAATCCAGTATGAATCTGCAGTGTGTAGTTTTACAGTCTGACGGTAATAATTGTGAGTGATTTTAATCCAGTATGAATCTGCAGGGTGTAATTTTACAGTCTGAGTGTAATAATTGTGAGTGATTTTAATCCAGTATGAATCTGCAGTGTGTGTAGTTTTACAGTCTGACTGTAATAATTGTGAGCAATTTTAATCCAGTATGAATCTGCAGGGTGAAGTTTTACATTCTGACTGTAATAATTGTGGAGTGATTTTAATCCAGTATGAATCTGCAGTGTGTGTAGTTTTACAGTCTGTCTGTAATAATTGTGGAGTGATTTTAATCCAGTATGAATCTGCAGTGTGTAGTTTTACAGTCTGACTGTAATAATTGTGGAGTGATTTTAATCCAGTATGAATCTGCAGTGTGTAGTTTTACAGTCTGACTGTAATAATTGTGAGTGATTTTAATCCAGTATGAATCTGCAGTGTGTAGTTTTACAGTCTGACAGTAATAATTGTGGAGTGATTTTGATCCAGTATGAATCTGCAGGGTGTAGTTTTACAGTCTGATGGTAATAATTGTGGAGCGATTTTAATCCAGTATGAATCTGCAGTGTGTAGTTTTACAGTCTGACAGTAATAATTGTGAGTGATTTTAATCCAGTATGAATCTGCAGAGTGTAGTTTTACATTCTGACTGTAATAATTGTGAGTGATTTTAATCCAGTATGAATCTGCAGGGTGTAGATTTACAGTCTGACGGTAATAATTGTGAGTGATTTTAATCCAGTATGACTCTGCAGTGTGTAGTTTTACAGTCTGACGGTAATAATTGTGAGTGATTTTAATCCAGTATGAATCTGCAGGGTGTAGTTTTACAGTCTGACTGTAATAATTGTGGCGCGATTTTAATCCAGTATGAATCTGCAGGGTGTAGTTTTACAGTCTGATGGTAATAATTGTGGAGCGATTTTAATCCAGTATGAATCTGCAGTGTGTGTAGTTTTACAGTCTGACGGTAATAATTGTGAGTGATTTTAATCCAGTATGAATCTGCAGGGTGTAGTTTTACATTCTGACTGTAATAATTGTGAGTGATTTTAATCCAGTATGAATCTGCAGGGTGTAGATTTACAGTCTGACGGTAATAATTGTGAGTGATTTTAATCCAGTATGACTCTGCAGTGTGTAGTTTTCCAGTCTGACGGTAATAATTGTGGAGCGATTTTAATCCAGTATGAATCTGTAGTGTGTAGTTTTACAGTCTGGCTGTGATAATTGTGGAGCGATTTTAATCCAGTATGAATCTGCAGGGTGTAGTTTTACAGTCTGACTGTAATAATTGTGAGTGATTTTAATCTAGTATGAATCTGCAGTGTGTAGATTTACAGTCTGACGGTAATAATTGTGAATGATTTTAATCCAGTATGAATCTGCAGTGTGTGTAGTTTTACAGTCTGACGGTAATAATTGTGGAGTGATTTTAATCCAGTATGAATCTGCAGGGTGTAGTTTTACAGTCTGACTGTAATAATTGTGGAGTGATTTTAATCCAGTATGAATCTGCAGTGTGTAGTTTTACAGTCTGACTGTAATAATTGTGAGTGATTTTAATCCAGTATGAATCTGCAGTGTGTAGTTTTACAGTCTGACAGTAATAATTGTGGAGTGATTTTGATCCAGTATGAATCTGCAGGGTGTAGTTTTACAGTCTGATGGTAATAATTGTGGAGCGATTTTAATCCAGTATGAATCTGCAGTGTGTAGTTTTACAGTCTGACAGTAATAATTGTGAGTGATTTTAATCCAGTATGAATCTGCAGAGTGTAGTTTTACATTCTGACTGTAATAATTGTGAGTGATTTTAATCCAGTATGAATCTGCAGGGTGTAGATTTACAGTCTGACGGTAATAATTGTGAGTGATTTTAATCCAGTATGACTCTGCAGTGTGTAGTTTTACAGTCTGACGGTAATAATTGTGAGTGATTTTAATCCAGTATGAATCTGCAGGGTGTAGTTTTACAGTCTGACTGTAATAATTGTGGCGCGATTTTAATCCAGTATGAATCTGCAGGGTGTAGTTTTACAGTCTGATGGTAATAATTGTGGAGCGATTTTAATCCAGTATGAATCTGCAGTGTGTAGTTTTACAGTCTGACGGTAATAATTGTGAGTGATTTTAATCCAGTATGAATCTGCAGGGTGTAGTTTTACATTCTGACTGTAATAATTGTGAGTGATTTTAATCCAGTATGAATCTGCAGGGTGTAGATTTACAGTCTGACGGTAATAATTGTGAGTGATTTTAATCCAGTATGACTCTGCAGTGTGTAGTTTTCCAGTCTGACGGTAATAATTGTGGAGCGATTTTAATCCAGTATGAATCTGTAGTGTGTAGTTTTACAGTCTGGCTGTGATAATTGTGGAGCGATTTTAATCCAGTATGAATCTGCAGGGTGTAGTTTTACAGTCTGACTGTAATAATTGTGAGTGATTTTAATCTAGTATGAATCTGCAGTGTGTAGATTTACAGTCTGACGGTAATAATTGTGAATGATTTTAATCCAGTATGAATCTGCAGTGTGTGTAGTTTTACAGTCTGACGGTAATAATTGTGGAGTGATTTTAATCCAGTATGAATCTGCAGGGTGTAGTTTTACAGTCTGACTGTAATAATTGTGAAGTGATTTTAATCCAGCCTGAATCTGCAGGGTGTAGTTTTACAGTCTGACTGTAATAATTGTGAGTGATTTTAATCCAGTATGAATCTGCAGGGTGTAGTTTTACAGTCTGACTGTAATAATTGTGGAGTGATTTTAATCCAGTATGAATCTGCAGCGTGTGTAGTTTTACAGTCTGACTGTAATAATTGTGGAGCGATTTTAATCCAGTATGAATCTGTAGTGTGTAGTTTTACAGTCTGGCTGTAATAATTGTGAGTGATTTTAATCCAGTATTAATCTGCAGGGTGTAGTTTTACAGTCTGACGGTAATAATTGTGGAGTGATTTTAATCCAGTACGAATCTGCAGTGTGTGTAGTTTTACAGTCTGATGGTAATAATTGTGAGTGATTTTAATCCAATATGAATCTGCAGTGTGTAGTTTTACAGTCTGATGGTAATAATTGTGAGTGATTTTAATCCAGTATTAATCTGCAGGGTGTAGTTTTACAGTCTGACTGTAATAATTGTGAGTGATTTTAATCCAGTATGAATCTGCAGTGTGTAGTTTTACAGTCTGACGGTAATAATTGTGAGTGATTTTAATCCAGTATGAATCTGCAGGGTGTAGTTTTACAGTGTGACTGTAATAATTGTGAGTGATTTTAATCCAGTATGAATCTGCAGGGTGTAGTTTTACAGTCTGACTGTAATAATTGTGGAGTGATTTTAATCCAGTATTAATCTGCAGCGTGTGGAGTTTTACAGTCTGACTGTAATAATTGTGGAGTGATTTTAATCCAGTATGAATCTGCAGTGTGTGTAGTTTTACAGTCTGACTGTAATAATTGTGGAGTGATTTTAATCCAGTGTGAATCTGCAGCGTGTAGTTTTACAGTCTGACTGTAATAATTGTGGAGTGATTTTAATCCAGTGTGAATCTGCAGTGTGTAGTTTTACAGTCTGACTGTAATAATTGTGGAGTGATTTTAATCCAGTATGAATCTGCAGTGTGTGTAGTTTTACAGTCTGACTGTAATAATTGTGGAGTGATTTTAATCCAGTGTGAATCTGCAGCGTGTAGTTTTACAGTCTGACTATAATAATTGTGGAGCGATTTTAATCCAGTATGAATCTGCATTGTGTGTAGTTTTACAGTCTGACTATAATAATTGTGGAGCGATTTTAATCCAGTATGAATCTGCATTGTGTGTAGTTTTACAGTCTGACGGTAATAATTGTGGAGTGATTTTAATCCAGTGTGAATCTGCAGTGTGTGTAGTTTTACAGTCTGACTGTAATAATTGTGGAGTGATTTTAATCCAGTGTGAATCTGCAGCGTGTAGTTTTACAGTCTGACTATAATAATTGTGGAGCGATTTTAATCCAGTATGAATCTGCATTGTGTGTAGTTTTACAGTCTGACTATAATAATTGTGGAGCGATTTTAATCCAGTATGAATCTGCAGTGTGTGTAGTTTTACAGTCTGACGGTAATAATTGTGGAGTGATTTTAATCCAGTATGAATCTGCAGCGTGTAGTTTTACAGTCTGACTATAATAATTGTGGAGCGATTTTAATCCAATATGAATCTGCATTGTGTGTAGTTTTACAGTCTGACTGTAATAATTGTGGAGTGATTTTAATCCAGTATGAATCTGCAGTGTGTAGTTTTACAGTCTGATGGTAATAATTGTGGAGTGATTTTAATCCAGTATGAATCTGCAGTGTGTGTAGTTTTAACAGGCAGTAATAACTGTGGGATGAATGGTCTACTATAATTGGCTGAACCTGCAGGTCCATGAACATAACCTTGTTGAACATAAACTTTATATCAACATTCACACTGTAACCTTCCAGTGCAGGTTTTCGGTAGGAATTTAATGAAATTCATCACTTACATATATTTAGTAAAAAAAAAACATAAAATGTATTTTTTTATTTAAAATTTATTTTTAAATTGTAGACACAAAAAGATTGTGGACCAGAATGTATGTGTACTATGTATCACACATACCATTCCGTGCTGATATATGTTCATGTACTCTTTGTTTGTGTGGATATGCATGTAGTTCTTTTTGTGTGGAATTTTACTTCTAGACATCTAAGAAATCCCACATACTGTGTTTGGAAATTCATTTACATTTACGGCATTTGGCAGACGCTCTTATCCAGAGCGACTTACAGTTTGATCAATTTACACAGGTAGGCGAAGGCGGTGTTAGGAGTCTTGCCCAAGGACTCTTATTGGTTTAGTGTAGGGTGTTTGCCCCGTGGGGATTGGATCCTACAGCGTAGAAGGCAGAGGTGTTACCCACTTCAGTATACCAACTACTAGAAGTTCAGTGGATAGACATCACATATATTGATATCCATGGACACACGTCCATATTCTCTTCTTCTGGATGGAGAAACCTGTCTGGCAGGTATACAGTCTTAAAAGAGACCTCATATTAGCTTTTGTTTTTGTGTGTGTCTGAGGTAAAGCCATACCTTGAGTCTTGTGAAAGGGCTCTACCTCTGCTCCTCCTCTTCTACTTGTGGATCTATTGTGCCATGTTTGCATTGCTTCCTCGTCTCTCTTGTTCACCGCAATTAAAGCCAG
>NC_051235.1:29949195-29979195 GCF_015220715.1 Pygocentrus nattereri
TTGCAACCTGAACTTAAATTGTGCAGAATCTTGAGTATTTCTTGATTATTTTACTTGTCGTAATTTGTCTTTGTTTTAAATATTTCATAATTCTAAAAGTTTTTTTTTGTGTTGTTTTCTAAAAGTGATGTTTCCAGAGCAGATCACTGAAGAGACGCCGTCTGTTTATAGTTTAGAGCCCAGATTTGGGGAAAAACGGGTCGACTTTCAGTAGAAAAACAAAGTTCAGCTTCTTTTATTATAAGGGTTTAAAATGATGTCACCGTCTATTAGACTGGAGAGAAGAGCTACAGCCTCACACGACGCCCAGCTTCTGAATGGAGCTTATGGAGTATGAACGTTATGAAGAACATGACCAAGCGTGGTTTGGAACCACCGGTGGTCTCAAGGAGCTGAAGAGGCTAATAAACCTAGTTTTCAGTTGCTGTGCCTTTAAGACTGATATATGTAAGTGACCCTTGTTCTGATTGGCTGCACCTCATTCAATTAGCAGTCTGGGCTGAAGCGCTCCTTTAAAACTCCGTTATAACTTAAGCATGAGTGGGCGGGGCTAAACTGACTGAATAGGCTAATATATGTAAATGTCATCACAAATGATCAGAAACCTCATAAGCAAGTCGATTTGGGATCGCAGCCTAACACAGGCGAGTGTGAGATGATTTCGGCTGCGTTTGGTCTAGTAAGTCCGGTTATTTCTACTCAACTACTGCTTTAACATCACAAAACCTTTGGCCATTTGGGGGGAAGTTGGATACAAAGGTTGCAAGCGTCCACAAGGTCAGACTGTGTGGTGTTTTAGTGGAGCTCAGTTTCGCTAACAGGTTTGAGCCCGCCTTCCCTTTTAAATCAGCCAATCCTGCCTGGCGAGCATGTTTTGACAGGCCAGGCAAGCAAGGCCGTCCAAAGCTCGTTCCAATCCACCAGCGAAAGCCTCCTGCACTCTGTGAGGCTCTTGTTTAATTTCTCTCCGTGTGATTAATTAATTTACCGGGGGGCATTTGGACGCCGTTGGGCCGCGCATTCCTCGGATTGACCTTTCAGTGGATGTGTTCAGACACATCATTGCTGTCTAACAAAGTCTCAGGAATAGTGACTTTACGGGAGCAGGAATGAGTTTGCTCTTAATGAGATGTTACAGTAGCACCGCTGTTACGAGGCTATGAATTTCAGTAGCACAGAAATCTACCCACACGCAGAGGAATGCATCCAAAAGCATGTTTTATTATTAAAAAAAGCCAAAGGGGAGCTGGTTTTTATGTTGGATGAGTAACAGAAGAGCGAACGAGCTAAGGGTAGAAGTAACTGATGCCAGATGTCAGTCGCCAGAGAGGCATCATTTCATTGTTTCGGAGATTAACCTCTTGTTCTCCAGGGTGTGTTTTGGTTTGTCCATCTGAATGTTCACGACCAAATCGTAAGGCACATTATTCAGTAACTGCATTGTATTTATTTATTTATTGATTGTGTAAAAGCCCCTCAAATGAGCAGAACGTGTGTTTTATGATCTCCACATATCACTATACGCTCACAATTCACTGCTGAAAGCCAAAAATCTCCGCCGCTCTTTGTGTTGTTCTCTAAAAGTGATGTTTCCAGAGCAGATCACTGAAGATGTTTCCAGAGCAGATCACTGAATCTCCGTCTGTTTATAGTTTAGAGCCCAGATTTGGGGAAAAACGGCTCGACTTTCAGTAGAAAAACAAAGTTCAGCTTCTTTTATTATAAGGGTTTAAAATGACGTCACCGTCTATTAGACTGGAGAGAAGAGCTACAGCCTCACACGACGCCCAGCTTCTGAATGGAGCTCATGAAATATGAACGTTATGAAGAACCAAGCGCGGTTTGGAACCACCGGTGGTCTCGAGGAGCTGAAGAGGCTAATAAACCTAGTTTTTAGTTGCTGTGCCTTTAAGACTGATATATGTAAATGACCCTTGTTCTGATTGGCTGCACCTCATTCAGATAGCAGTCTGGGTTGAAACGCTCCTTTAAAACGCCGTTATAACTTTAGCGTGTGTGGGCGGGGCTAAACTGACTGAATAGGCTAATATATGTAAATGTAATCACAAAAAAACAATGAATTCTACGTTTTCAAATATTTTGTCACAAACACCTGAACAGTGATGTCAGCGCTGGAATACTGGCGGTTAACAGGATTAAGTGCAAGATGCTTCTGCTAATCAAAAGTGACCATATTGAGTGGTCAGTTTAAATTGAAGTGACCCTATTTAGTCCCACAACGGGGACTCACCTTTGAATTTGACCCATCCGTGCAGTGAAACACCACACACACACTCTAGGGGGCAGTGAGCACACTTGCCCGAAGACGGAGGCAGCCCTATCCAGTGCCCGGGGAGCAGTTGGGGGTTAGGTGTTTTACTCAAGGGCAGTTTAGTCATGACCTGTCGGCTCAGGGGATCAAGCTTCTGGCCACAGGGCTGGTTCCCTAACCTCCAGCCCACGACTGTCCCCTAATAAGATCCACTTGCTATATAGCTGCACTTTTTTATGGGTATATAAATATATAATATTTCTCTTCCCAGTAATAAAGTTAGCCAATCCCCCGTTAAGGGATTTGGAGACCTCTCTGGTGGAAATGTGTAATTGCACTCAATGTGTGGAAGAACATTTTGTAGCGTGGGCTGTGCAGCGACCTCCCCTTCCCCGGGTGGATGAATCTGATAATTGAAAGAGAACTCAAAGAGAACTCAGTCTAAACTTGCTCAATCTACTATTGGTATCTACCGTCATCACATCTTCATAGGATGATGTTGATTCTGAGGTTATTTGAGGCCTAAACATCGAGCCGGACCTTCTTTTTGAGTCTGTGTGTTTGGCATTAATACATAAAAACTCAGGCTTTACAGGGCTGTTTTTATTCTCTTGACTCAGACTGCAGCAGATGTAGTTATGATTTCATTTTTAATAGGGGCTTAAGTGCCCCGGTCATAATCCTAATCATAACACCATCACTAATAACTGTTTCACTGTACAGCTTGTGGGAATGTTGTAATTCGAGAATTTGCATATAATCTATAAAGTCTTTCAGGTTGAGCGAGCAGTTGCTGTGAACAGATCACTTTGGTAAGTGATCCTCTACACCTTCTGTTGGATAACTTAGCCAAAGCATAATCCCGGGAACTTTTATCCATCATCATAAACAGTGGTTTAAGGATGCTGCGTGAATCATGACCAAAGTTTTGGAGTTGCTGAGTCGGCACTCATGACGCACTCGAATGTCTCTCGATCGTCTCACTTTAAGTCTGTTTTAAGCAGCTGTTGGAAATGCTTTAAACTCCAGATTCTGGGCCTTTATAGAACACGTTGGTACAGCTGTTCAGGCTCATCCACTCCGCCCAAAATGAATATCTGAAAATATCAGCCGAGCTGTCTTTCTGTCTGTTCTGGAATTTTGGTGAAAATGCCTTCAAGCCATAGTTTGGAGGAAAGTCAAATTCACACAGCCGCACCCATCCTATATGTAGCAGATCAGTGAAGACATGTTTGGCGTCTGATGTTTGCTTCTTACGCTGGAGCTACAAGACTGATGTAGCTAATGAGTACCCCACCAATTAGCGCTGTGCCAACTGCATACATAAATCACACACTTGCTTCCGACCATGCTGGGTTGTTAAATGGGAATTTCGCGGCTTTTTGACAATTCAAATGGTTAAGATGTAAACAGAGTGGTTCAAGGTGGTTTGGTGTGAAACGCTCTGTTTTGGAGCAACTTACCAAGTCAGAGCTGTTCACAGTGGTGGTGATAGGAACCAGACGTCCGCCTCTAAAAGCTCCCTCACAGAAAGTTGAAATGAAGTGGTTAAGAATTCGCTGCCTGATGACTGAGAGATTAAAACAGTTTAGGATGCTTTTGCCCTGAAACACACTGAAATCCATTCAGAGTGGAGGGATATGCGCAGGGCGTTGTGAGGCAAAATAGTCCCCCAAAGAAAACTCATTTGTTCAGATTTACCATCATCAACACAACATATAAAACGTGTGGGTTCACTGGTGGTTTTGGAAAGTGAGTAAAATCTCAGTCGGTAAGTTTCTCTACAGTTAACCGCTTCACATCAAACGGACTCGCATGTCAACAGTTTAATTACACAGAAATTTGGTGGAATTCCCGTCTAAGTAATCTGATAGACTGGCTAATGTGGTTTCTAACACTGTATGACACACTCTTGTGTGTTACGTGGCTAAAACTGGACACAGCGAGGTACGGGTCATTTACCATCAGCGCCTTTGGAAAAAAGGGGTTTGCGTGCAAAAGTTTGGCCGCCCCGGTCAGTTGTTTAGTGGGCAGGTGAAGCCAAGTGAACTCATCCTCTACAGAGAACTGCTGCACGGTGACCGTTTAACAAGGATGGAAACGAAAAAGAAAAACATACTATATCATATTTGATGTTTATCCAGTGTAGTAAACTTGGCATGCGTGGGAATTTTGAACTGAAAAATGACTCGTTCTTCATGTGTGTCCTCATGTGTAGTAGATGTAGTAGCTACTAATTAGCGCAGTGCTAATTGGTGGGGTACTTCCTTTACTTTTAGCTACATTAGCCTCGTAGCGCGTTTCGGTTGATCCAACCACATTTGGGTTAAAGTGAAAATGGAGAAAGTCTCAGAAAGAAAAATGTACAGTCCCTGTTTTCTCCAGTGGTGGTGATGGGAACCAGAGGATACGTTGTTAGCAGTGCAGTTATAGCCATTATATTTACTTTCCAACCACCAGTGAACCTAGAAAGTAGTAAAAAAAATGTTTGGGGACTGTTTTGCCTTATAAGCCCCTCTCTGAGATCAGTGGACTGAACACGTTTTATGCTGAAACCTGTCTTAAAACAGACTCCAGGCAGTGTATTCATAACCATTTCATGTAATCCGTCATGGTTTTAGTCATGTGATTTTTTTTTGTTGTGGCCGCCGTATTTGGGACTGAATTTCTGGCCAGAGCCGGTTTATAACCTAACTAGAGGTGAAAGATGGCTAAAATTACTCTCCTTACTTCGGAAGAAAAAACGTGACCTAGACAGAGTCGATAAAATCGGCTTTGATCCTTGTACGGTTTCCCTCTGAACTCCTGATCCCACTTAAAGTGGCGGAAAGCTACCAGATTAGTGTTTTTCTCTGTCATTTTTATTTATCTCAGCCCCTCGCCCTATACCGGAGACTCTCCCAAAGCATTTAAAGCACAGAAGCCCACCGGCTCTTCACGTCAGGGTGGGTAAAGGATCCCCTGGTGTTGCATAAAGAGGAGATAAACTCTGTGATCAGAGGAGGGAAACGACATCAGCTAATCAACACAGATGGGAACCCTTTAGAGAACTTGAGAGATGAACGGTCGTCCCCCTAATGGAGCTGCAAACAGCCAGTATAACTTTCCTCTCTGAATCTTGAGATTTAAATGATGTTTGAATGGAGAAACATTTAAATGTTAAATATCAGTCTGAACGTCGTGGGGCGGAAAACGACGTCGTGTCTCGACAGACGTGATTCTGTTTGTTGAAGTTTGCTGGTGCAGTTAGTTCAGAGTTCAGCTCCAGGCCTGAAACCACTGCACTGCATAACTGGGTCACCTGGTTAAAATTCCTGATATTATCAGCTGATTAATCCCTTCTGGAGCTGAACGAGGTGTGAACAGCAGAGAGAAACACTGAACTATACAGTGCAGTGGCTCCAAACCTGGAGTGAAAACACTGAATTAAAGGCCTCTCGTCTGTCGGCTTCTGTCCCGTCTTGCAGGTGAATCATTCACAAAGCACTGATTTGGTCCTGAAAATGGCAGCGACTGTATACAAATTGCGAGAATAGCCTTCTAGCTTTTAGAGGTGGACGTCTGGTTCCTATCACCACCATTGTGAACAGTTCTGACTCGGTAAGTTTCTCTAGAACAGAGCGTTTCTCACCGAACCACTCTGAACGACTCTGTTTACATCTTAACCGTTTATTCACACGTAAATGTAGAGAAATCAGTGGGATTCTCCTTTAGCGCTGAAGCGGGTCACACGGTGGGGTCAGGGGGTCTTTTTGAATGAGTGAGAAGTTGGCAGCAAGGTTTTATAGACACCCCTGACCCCCTGGGTCCAGCCTGTCTGTGAGTGTATGAGGTGTGGACAGAGGCCTGAGTATGTGTCTGTACAGCACTTCAGCTGTGTTTATTCAGCAAGGGGCCGGCGCTTCAGGCTGATGGGTTAACGTGTGGGATTCCACTTAGGGTCAGTTATATGGTGCTGCCTCCCGCTGTGAGGGAGGAGGAGGTCTGTCAGATCCAGGCCAGTCTGTGTGAAGTGCTGGACACAATGAAATACGGGTCACTTACCATCAGCACCTTTGGAAAAATGGATTTCAACGCACCAGGTGTGTGGAAAAGTTTGGCTGCCCTGGTCAGATTCTATGTTTTGTTGCCGTGAAGAAAAGTGAACACATCCTCTGTAGAAAACACAGTGCTGCACGTTTTACTGCACAGTTATTGTTTATTTACTGAGTTTAACAATATTGGAAACAAAAATAAAACACAGATTAGGCATAACGTTCTGACCGCCTCCTCGTTTCTACGCTCATTGTCCACTTTATCAGCTCCACTTACTGTATAGCTGCACTCTGTAGTTCTACAGTTACAGACTGTAGTACATCTGTTTCTCTGATACTCTGTTACCCTGTTCTTCAGTGGTCAGGACCCTCATGGACCCTCACAGAGCAGGTACTGTTTGGGTGGTGGGTCATTCTCAGCACTGCAGTAACACTGGTGTGGTGGTGGTGTGTTAGTGTGTGTTGTGTTGGTCTGAGTAGATCAGACACAGCAGTCCTGCTGGAATTTTTAAACCCTGTGTCCACTCACTGTCCACTCTATTAGACACTCCTACCTTGTCGGTCCACCTTGTAGATGAAAAGTCAGAGACGACAGCTCATCTGCTGCTGCACAGTTTGTGTTGGTCATCCTCTGGTCCTTCATCAGTGGTCATAGGATGCTGCCCACAGGACACTGTTGGCTGGATATTTTTGGTTGGTGGACTATTCTCAGTCCAGCAGCGACACTGCGGTGTTTAAAAACTCCAGCAGCACTGCTGTGTCTGATCCACTCAGACCAGCACAACACACACAGTAACACACCACCACCACGTCAGTGTTACTGCAGTGCTGAGCAATAAGCAACATATTTTGGCAGATGAAAATCATCAACAGAGTCTCGACCTGCATAGTGTACACACTTAAAAATGATGGTTCTTCACGGCCCAGAACCATCTTTGCATCTTGAAATGGTTCTTCAGGTTGATGGAGAATCTGCTGTTGATGAAAAGGGTTCCATATAGCACCAAAAAGGGTTCTTCTATTGTGTCAAGCTTGAAAACATAACAGTAGAAGAGCCCTTTTTGGTGGTATATAGAACCATTTTCAAAAAGTTTCTATGTAGAACCATCTACATCACATTCTGAAGAACCATTTCATGATGCAACGAACCCTGTAACCATATAAAGGGTTCTTTATGTGTCCATAGTTCTACTTAGAACCATTTTCTTTATTGAAGAACCCTTGAAGAGCCCCTTTTTTAAAAAAGGTGCTAAGCAATAGGTCAATGGTAGCACACCACCATTAGTATTTTATGTCAGTGTGTGGTCAGAGAACCTTCAGAGTTCTTGTCCATCAGTTTATTTACAGCAGCATTGTCATTTTTTCTCCTTGGGAATTTGATAATCACAGTTTTGGAGATTGAAAGAGCAGAAATAGTAAGAATTCCAGTTCCTAGTGCGAAAACTACCTGCAGTGCCGTTGAAAGGACTGTTCTCCGTAGGCTCTCCTCTTGAGAGCGACGCTTTCTTGTGTTCCTCTCCTTCTTGGTTTTGTTTCTCTCCTCGTTCATCCTCTCCCACAGATGATTCGACATGCTCAGTTGGCCAAAAACGAGGCCTCATGATGTCTTACGGCCAGCAGTCAGTTTGGTGTGTCCCAGAAAAAAACAGACATGTATTTTTGTCAGTGGTGGACGAAGTACACAAATCATGTACTTGTACTAGAAGTTCCTCCCTTTAGACCTCCAAATGAGTAAAAGTACAAAAGTATTTAACTTCAAATGTACTTAAGTCTCAAAAGTAAAAGTACTAAAAGAGTAATTAACTTAATGCAACTTAGTTACAAGTTTAAGTTGAATAAATTTATTCAAATTATTCAGTAACTGCATGAAATAAATGTAATTAATTAATTAATTAATTTATTTATTAATTTATTGTAAAAGCTCCCCTCAAATTACCAGAACATGTGTTTTATGATCTCCACATATCTCTACATGTTTACAATTCACTGCTGAAAGCCAAAAATCTCCGCCGCTCTTTGTGTTATTCTCTAAAAGTGATGTTTCCAGAGCAGATCACTGAAGAGACGCCGTCTGTTTATAGTTTAGAGCCCAGATTTGGAGAAAAACGGGTCGACTTTCAGTAGAAAAACAAAGTTCAGCTTCTTTTATTATAAGGGTTTAAAATGACATCACCGTCTATTAGACTGGAGAGAAGAGCTACAGCCTCACACGACGCCCAGCTTCTGAATGGAGCTCATGAAATATGAACGTTATGAAGAACATGTGGTTGATATAGTGTAGTGGGTAACCCCTCTACCTTCTACGCTGTAGACTGGGGTTCAATCCCCTGCCTGGGTAAACACCCTACACTATACCAATAAGAGTCCTTGGGCAAGACTCCCAACACCACATTCGCCTACTTGTGTAAAAATGATCAAATTGTAAGTCGCTCTGGATAAGAGCGTCAGCCAAATGCCGTAAATGTAATATGTGCGTTTTGGACGAAGTGCGTTTTGGAACCACTGGTGGTCTCAAGGAGTTCAAGAGGTTGATGCTTCAGCATTCAGTGTTGTTGCCATTCACTTACCATTGATGTGATTTTCAGTTTTCCACATTTGGCCTCAGCTCAGCAAATACATTTTATTGTGAAAGGATCAACAAAAATGATTCAAAATTGCTTGGACTAAAATCTCTTTACAGTAACTTTCTTTGAGACGTCTTTGTCTTCCATTGTAAAGTTAACCATTTTAGACATGTGTTATTGTTGTGCAGCCGGAGATGTTATGTTTATTTGTTTGTTTGTTTGTTTGTAAGCAAGAAATGTGATGTAACTGGACCTGTAATTTGGAGTTAAACAGTCTTGGCCATTCGCTCAGACTCCCCTCATTACAGAAACGGACCCTTCAGCATTCACTACAAAGTGCTTTCAGTGGTTATGACGGAGGCCAGAAGCTGCTGAGATGTTCAGAGATGTTGCTGCAAAGAGCGGAAACCTCACAGGGGATTTACAGGTGGAGCAGCGGTCATTTGTACCCGTCCTAGTTTTGGTGGGCTCTGAGTAATTGGGAGTAAAGCTCTGAGCCCCTTTGTAGTTACAAATGTTCCCGTTGCCCCTTTCATAACTCACAGCCCTCTGCCATGTTAGGTCTGTGGGAGCCGGCCCCTGGTGGTCTTTGTGGTGACAGTGATGTAGTGGCTGTTAGGAGATGCCAGAGGGAAGCAGTCTTTCTCCCAATCGGAGGGGCAGCGAGGCGTTTTTCCCCAGTCACTTCCAAGCCATTGTGTTCCTCTCTCACCGGCTCGGTGAATAACGAGTATTAGTGAAGTGGCCGTCACGCCAGCTGTGAAGAAACATGTTCTACTAGGCTCTTCACTGGAGCTCCAGCAGTTTAAAGGATCACAGTGATGATATACTCTGATAGACTAAATCAGCAGCGGTGGACGAAGTACATAAAACATGTACCTGAGTTAAAGTAGAGACACCCAAGGTAAAATATCACTCCAGTAAAAGTAGAAGTTCCTCCCTTTAGACCTCCACTTGAGTAAAAGTACTAAAGTATTTACCTTCAAATGTACTTAAGTATAAAGTAAAAGTACTAAAAGAGGAATTCTGGCTCTGATGTCCTGTTATCATTTTTATAACCAGACTGGCTTCATGAACTCATTTCAGGTGAAAGTCCTCCAGCGTCTCTCTTGGTAAACCAGTCTTTTAATAGAACGTCATTAATTAGTGACGCTGACGTCTATTAAAATGATCAGAAGCACAAAACACTGAAGGTAAACAGTTTCCATCAGGGAGAACCGAGTGGCTCTGAAATCACTTTTTACACACAAGCAAAGTTTCAGTTTCAGATTTATTTACAACTTAGTTCCAAGTTTAAGTTGAATAAAAACTGGCTTTAAACTCAGGATCACAGATGAGCTCCTTTACTATGTTGATCTGTAGGCGTCTGTTCATAAACATAAACCAGCCCAAACTCATTTACTATAAAATGAAATGGTGTTTGTAGAAATTCAGAAAAAAGCCGCGTCAGTCTCGACTGCATATGTGGACATATTTCTATATTGAGCTCTATTTACACAAAGTTAGGTTAGTTCATCATTTATGTTGAACAGACTCTCCCAAAGTTTTACGCTGCTGCGCTGACGTTGAACCGCGTGCTGCACTGGGTCGGTATGACCAACAGGTCAAAACCAGCTCTAAACAAAGTGACCGCTGGGCCCTGATTGGTGCTCTGGCTTTCTCATTATAATCTGCAAATCTGTACTTCCAGTGCCTTTTATCTGCTGTAAAACAAACGACAGAAATAACTGTAAATCATATTAATCCCACAATGTAAAACAAACAATAGAAATAATCCAAGGTTATATTAGTGATAATCTGTAGAATTAATCCCAGTTTTCATTACTACCATGCTTTGAAATGAACCATATAAATAATCCCAGGTTACGTTAATCTTCATGCTTTGAAACAAACTTTAGAAATAATCACAGGTTATATTGATCCCATTCAATAATATGAACTGTCGAAATATCACAGGTTATATTTATCCTGTACAATAAAATGAACCATAAAAATGACCTCAGGTTATATTAACCTGATATTAACCCATATCAACCTATATTAACATTTTTATTAATAATAATTAATTAAATGATCTGTAAAAATAATTATCCTAGTTCATGTTAATCCTGCGCTGTAAAATCATCTTTAGAAATAATCCCAGTTTATATTATTCCTGTGCTATAAAATGATCTGTAGAAATAATCCCAATTCATAGTAATTCTGTGCTATAAAATGATCTGTTGAAATAATCCCAATTCATATTATTCCTGTGCTATAAAATGATCTGTAGAAATAATCCCAATTCATATTATTCCTGTGCTATAAAATGATCTGTAGAAATAATCCCAGTTCATATTCATCCTGTGCTATAAAATGATCTGTAGAAATAATCCCAGTTCATATTCATCCTGTGCTATAAAATGATCTGTAGAAATAATCCCAGTTCATATTCATCCTGTGCTATAAAATGATCTGTAGAAATAATCCCAATTCATATTAATCCTGTGCTATAAAATGATCTGTAGAAATAATCTCAGTTCATATTCATCCTGTGCTATAAAATGATCTGTAGAAATAATCCCAATTCATATTAATCCTGTGCTATAAAATGATCTGTAGAAATAATCCCAATTCATATTAATCCTGTGCTATAAAATGATCTGTAGAAATAATCCCAATTCATATTAATCCTGCGCTGTAAAATCATCTGTAGAAATAATCCCAGTTCATATTCATCCTGTGCTATAAAATGATCTGTTGAAATAATCCCAGTTCATATTAATCCTGTGCTATAAAATGATCTATAGAAATAAACCCAATTCATATTAATCCTGTGCTATAAAATGATCTGTAGAAATAATCCCAATTCATATTAATCCTGTGCTATAAAATGATCTGTAGAAATAATCCCAGTTTATATTCATCCTGTGCTATAAAATGATCTGTAGAAATAATCCCAGTTCATATTAATCCTGTGCCATAAAATGATCTGTAGAAATAATCCCAATTCATATTAATCCTGCGCCATAAAATCATCTTTAGAAATAATCCCAGTTCATATTCATCCTGCGCTGTAAAATCATCTTTAGAAATAATCCCAGTTCATATTAATCCTGTGCTATAAAATGATCTGTAGAAATAATCCCAGTTCATATTAATCCTGTGCCATAAAATGATCTGTAGAAATAATCCCAGTTCATATTCATCCTGTGCCATAAAATGATCTGTAGAAATAATTCCAGTTCATATTCATCCTGTGCCATAAAATGATCTGTAGAAATAATCCCAGTTTATATTCATCCTGTGCTATAAAATGATCTGTAGAAATAATCTCAGCTCATATTAATCCTGTGCCATAAAATGATCTGTAGAAATAATCCCAGTTTATATTCATCCTGTGCTATAAAATGATCTGTAGAAATAATCTCAGCTCATATTAATCCTGTGCCATAAAATGATCTGTAGAAATAATCCCAATTCATATTAATCCTGTGCTATAAAATGATCTGTAGAAATAATCCCAGTTCATATTAATCCTGTGCCATAAAATGATCTGTAGAAATAATCCCAGCTCATATTAATCCTGTGCTATAAAATGATCTGTAGAAATAATCTCAGCTCATATTAATCCTGTGCTATAAAATGATCTGTAGAAATAATCTCAGCTCATATTAATCCTGTGCTATAAAATGATCTGTAGAAATAATCCCAATTCATATTAATCCTGTGCTATAAAATGATCTGTAGAAATAATCCCAGTTAATATTCATCCTGTGCTATAAAATGATCTGTAGAAATAATCCCAATTCATATTAATCCTGTACTATAAAATAATCTGTAGAAATAATCCCAGTTTATATTCATCCTGTGCTATAAAATGATCTGTAGAAATAATCCCAGTTTATATTCATCCTGTGCTATAAAATGATCTGTAGAAATAATCTCAGCTCATATTAATCCTGTGCCATAAAATGATCTGTAGAAATAATCCCAATTCATATTAATCCTGTACTATAAAATAATCTGTAGAAATAATCCCAGTTTATATTCATCCTGTGCTATAAAATGATCTGTAGAAATAATCTCAATTCATATTAATCCTGTGCTATAAAATGATCTGTAGAAATAATCCCAGTATATATTAATCCTGTGCTATAAAGTAATCTGTAGATAATCCCAGGTTACATTATTCCCATGTTTTGAAATGAGCCAGTAAAAATAACCTCAGGGTAAATGAATCCCACACTTTCAAATGAACCATAGGTGTAATCCCAGATTATATTAACCCTGTGCTACAAAATTATAGATGTGATCTATTCCGAAAGTGAAAAAGGTTACATAAGGATGCGCTGATGTCATTGACGGCAGAGCCTCGAGACACTGGAGCCAGGGGTGTGTTAGCGTATCACTACTGAGTCCTGGCATCCGACGTGTTTCAGACCCATGAGATGAATTCATCCACTGGACTGACATGTTTTCATTGTTTTGAAATTGAGACGGGTTTAATTGTACACAGAGGACGCGCTAATAGCCGGACGTTTGCTTTGAGCTCCGGGTCGGAAATTCTGCAAATGTGCTTTTTGTTTACGCAGCATATGTCAGGCAGAGTTGTTAAAGGCTCAAATGAGAGCTCGAAACAAAGGCAGTCAAAGCTTTAATGCTTTCTTCCTCCGGGAGAAGCTCTGTTGGCGTGATTGGCTGCAGATGCTCTGGCCTGCATCTCCATCCTTCACTCTTCATTCCCCAGTAAAGAGCTTTAACCCTAAGAAGTTATCGTAATTATAAATGAAAGCATTTTATGGGACATAACTCGCTGAAATAAGGGCAGGAGTTCAGTGGAAAAGGCCGATTCCAGTCTTTCTACCCAGACCACAACTGTGTTTGTAAGTGGAAGAGGAGATATTTTATTGAGGTTTGAAGGTGATGATAGGTCCTTGTTGGGAGTGGTTCTGCAGAAAGAACAACCATTGTTTACGTCTTTGCAAGTTTTTTAGTCATTTCTTGACATTAGAATTAGGAAAAAAGTGGATTGTAAGGGTCATTTCTACCAAACAGCCACTTTTTTTTATCTGTCCATAGGAGTCACTGGTGTAACTGGTCGTCACTGTGTTACGCATAAGAACGGCAACACCAGAGACATCTAAACCACGCGCTGTCCGTCAGGGAACGTCCACTAAAATATGGAATTTAATCCGTTTGTGTCCTGTTTTTTCACAGTGAGCTCAGAATAGAGTCGGTCACACCAGTGACGTCAGCTCAAAGCTTCGTATGAGATCATGAGCTGAGTGAGAAGATCTCTGAGAACTGAGAGACTCAGTGGACTCACTGAGCTTTTCATCATAGATCCTCAGAAAGCAGGTGAAAGGGAGTCGAGCGGCGTCATCGGCGTGACTTTTATCTCAAAGCGAGAGACTTTTTTTTGTTCTGCAGTCACACCAGTGACACGACTCCTGGAGTCCACAACTTTCATTCTATATATTGTAATATTTATTTCTCACTTCATTTATGTGTTTCATAGTTATGTGTAGATTATTATAGTTAAAATGGCAGAAAAACATGTTTTTAATCTGAAAATATGTCACTCAGCTTTACGCATGACCGTGGGGACGAGCGCTTCTGTGGTGCTTGAATTTCTGTATGATTGATTTAAAAACCAGTATTGCTAAATTGAGGCTCAAGATGGTGTAATTGTTCAAATAAAAACTTGTTTTTATTTTAAAATATAAATAAATTGTAACCTTAACATGTTTTTCAAGTGTAATATATCTGTAAATGCTAGGGACACAAAAATGCCCCGTGCCCTGATGACAGCCATGAGTGTCAGGCTGGGCCTCGAACCCTGAACACTGCTGAGGGATGCGAGTGACGGCAGGAGGTGGAGGGCAACCGCGAGAGATGGGACAGCGATAACTGCCACGAAAGGGGAAAAGGTGAACCACGGGCCCTGAACTCTGCCGGCCGGCCCTGCCTCCTGTTACGACCTGGGCAGTGATGGGGAGGTGGAGCTCAGGACTCATGCCCCGCCTTCGTGCCTCCTTTGGCCATCGTCATTGGCCTGTCTCTGGTGGCTGCCCGCCACCTCCTGCCATCGCTCGCATCCCTCTGCAGTGTTCGGGTTTCAGGCCCCGCCCTCCTGCCGGCTCTCATGGCTCAACTCATGGTCATCAGGGCCTGAGGGATCAAACAAGTGCATGTGAATAGCAACGTATAGGTAATAACTATAGTCTTTTAAAGATTAAAGATATTTTAACTGGAATTTTGGCATAGAGCTCACAATAGAATAAAAGACCATAATAATAATAATAATAATAATAATAATAATATGTTTTATAAAGCAAGATAAATATAATTTTATATAGAATACGACTTGTTTATACTTCAGATTGTTATATAGTTGATATTGTTTATAGAACAAAATAAAAAGCAAGTTTTAGAAGAACTTTTTTAATGGAAAAAATAATGGAAAAAGATAAACAGTTTTTATTTATAAGATAAATGCTATCAGTGGGATACGGTAAACATTCTGTTTCATATAATTGGAAAAATAACATCATAACATTTTATAGAACAAGTTAAATAAAGTCACAGTTTTTATTGGAATAAGATAAACACCACCACCATCATTTTTAATGAGCAAAATAAATAACCCTATAACATAAAAAGTAGAACATCAGAAGTTGATTAGCTTGTTTTTGAGGTTGGAGTTCATATTAAACGTTTTATTTAAAGTATTTGCGTCCAGTAAAACCATTTAAACTGTTTGTCACAACAGGAAACCGCTTATTAGTTTGAATGACAGATCATTTTTACAGAGTAGCGTAAATAATCACATCCAGAGAGCTTGATAACAATAGACTGTCATGCGAAGAATCGCCCAATCAGGACTTTACATGCGCACAGAAGCGGCTGATGGCTGTTTGGGGGTGAGTGAGCTGGAAACAGTTGACTTCCTCCCCCATCGAGCCTGGAGGGTAGTCTTCCTCTCACACCCACTCATCCCTACGGAGAGGAGAAAAGCAGGGGAGGCCGTGCCCGCAGGATCGCCCAGATAAAAGAGCCCCGTTAGCCGGGATGTTTCCAGGCCCACCTCTGCTTTGTTACGCCAAAGAGGACAGTGAGTGGGCGTCTGTTGTTCAGAGGGAGAGTTAACGATGAGGAGTGATCTGACCCGTCCCTCAGGCTGTAAATCTTCTGGCCTTGGCGCTACACAGAGACAAGGTTATCACAGCCGCTCGGTGATGATGAGTTAAACATTAACTCTGATGTGCCACATATTGCGGTTGTGTATATATAGAGGTCAGGTGGGGTCATGGAGTCTGGGAAAACCTTGAGGGCTAGCCAGACGTCTCCTACGGTGGTGAAATGATAAACGTCTGAGAACCAAATGAAATATTGGACCAAGTTGAAAGAGTTTTTATGGTAAAGCGGTACATGTTTGCATGTGTGTGCATTGAGTATTGCAGTGAAGTGTTACATCAATAGTGTGTCTCAAAAAATCTAGTTGTCATATCATCCCAGATGAAGACATGCTTGTCTGAAGTTTGCTTCTTTAGTTTTTTATGCTAATTCAAGGGCCCAAATGTTCTACAACTTCGTGAAATAAAGGTGTTTGACATTTATGAAAACCTACCATTCGTTTTCCAGTCCATTCAGTCCATACAGGGAAACCGGACTACAGAAACAGCCCATTTTCAATGAATTGTGTTCACAACATCACGAAACCTCGCATCTTCATTTTTGATGTTTTTCAGTTTTTGTCATAATTTGAAAATGGCTGTTTCACTTTACATTGTGTGTGAATTTCATGATAAATGGACCGAAAGAAACGGCCCAAAATGACTCGCAAAGATGTCTGGTTCCATTGACTTGCATTAAAACTGAAGACAGTTTTTTCCTTCTCCTGTAAAGTTATTACATTCTCCTATAAAGTTTTGGAGATACGAGGTTTTCTTCAGCCTACAGCAGTGTAGCCCTGCTCCCCTCAAACGGAAGTTATAAGCAGGCCTAAACTGCATTGTGAATGAGGCATAGCCAATTGGAGTAGAGCTCATTTACATATATAAAGCCACAGTCATAAAAACACCCTGCTTAGGAACAAAGAGAGAAAATGATCATCTAACAATAACTTACACACTCAAAAAGATTTCTTCAGGGCTTCTTCAGTAGAAGCAATGGTTCTAGAATAATGATATGGTTCTAGAATAATGATACAAATGCATTGCATACACTCTTAAAAATGATGGCTCTTTAAAGGGTTTTAGTAAAGAAAAAGCTGGGGGTTAGGTGTCTCGCTCAAGGACACTTCAGACACAGGCTGTTGGCTCAGGGGATCAAACTGGTGACCTACTGGTCACAGGACTGGTTCCCCAGCCCACAACTGCCCCACTTAAAGGGTTCCTTAAGTATTCATCACTCTATACACTTTCACCGGCCACTTTATTAGGTAGTAAAAGGCTGGACCCCCTTTCACCTTCAGAACTGTCTTAATTCTTCGTGCCACACTTTCAACAAGGTGTTGGAAACGTTCCTCAGAGATTCTGGTTGGTGATTTGAGTTCCTGCTGCCTTTCTATCATCTGGAACCTGTCTGCCCGTTCTCCTCTGACCTCTCACATCAACAAGGCATTTTCGTCCACACAACTGACCGCTCACTGGATGTTTCCTCTTTTTCGGACCGTTCTCTGTAAACCCTAGAGATGGTTGTGTGTGAAAGTCCCAGCAGATCAGCAGTTTCTGAAATACTCAGACCAGCCCATCTGGCACCAACAACCACGCCACGTTCAAAGTCCCTTAAATCCCCTTTCTCCCCCGTTCTGATGCTCGGTCTGCAACTGAACACCTAATAAAGTGTCCGGTGAGTGTAGAACCAAGTGTCTAGACTCTAAACTGAGTCATCTGGAAATCTGAATATTTGTAATCCATTTGAGCAGATGACAGAGATTACTTTAGAACATGGAGTGGGTTCAGGTGATCACTCAGGTGTGCAGCTAGCACGACGCCAATTTACCTTTACGGCATCTGGCTGACGCTCTTATCCAGAGCGACTTTACAATTTGATTATTTTACACAGGGAGGCCCAGGTGGTGTTAGGAGTCTTGCCCAAGGACTCTTATTGGTATAGTGTAGGGCGCTTTCCCTGGTCGGGGAATTGAACCCCAGTCTACAGTGTAGAAGGCAGAGGTGTTACCCACTACACTAACCAACCAATTAGTCCACGTAAGTTTCCTTTACTTGTTAGCCGTGTAGCTCCACTGCAGCACTTCAGAAACCAAACTTTGTTCTTCGTTTTGGGGGTAAAACTGTGTGTGTTTTTTTCCCTGCTTAATCGTTCGTTCACAGATCATCATGAATCACAGATCGTGTCTTTAAAGCTTGCTGCCTGTCTCTGTACAGCAGAAGGCAACAAATCAAGCTCTTTTGAAAGGCATTAAAGGATCCATCACCGCTCCTCCCTCAGCCTTCGACCCGCGGAGCTCCTCTCTCGTCTGTCAGCTGCCGCCGCGGAGTCGACTCTGCTGTGGTCAGACGCAGCGCAGCGCTGGAATGCAGATGTGTTTAAAAGGCCGATAATAAGCAGCCTCTGGTTTCTCTGCGCTCTCTCCAGGCCCTTAACAGCGTGTAAGCACTTACTAATTTAGAATATAATGTCATGTTTGGAAGGCCTATAAGCAGCTCGAGTTTACACAAAGAGATGCTAATTATGTTTTCCCCTCTCGCGGACTCAAAGGCAGGCAATAAATTGTTTCCCATACTCGCGCCGAAGACAAGCGTGGTGGAAATTGGTAATGTTGTGTAGTCAGAGACAGCCCGCGACGAACCACATGAAAAAGCAGGGCGGTTAGGGCTTTCCTAGAGCGAGCTTCAGAGAGATGCTGATTATTTGCTCTTATCCAGTGTCTTAGATATTCAGACTTCACTGAGGGCTTTGATTAACCCTGTCTTTTCCTGTACTCGGCATTTTGTAACAGTTTCGGGTGCAAATTTCAGGATATGCAGGGGTGCAGATTTGGGCCCCGTCCCATTTCACCCCTCGCCTCTGTCACTCAGCCCTTAGCCCTCTGTTTTGAGGGGTGGGGCGAAGTGTTGGGGCTACATGACCCTCCAAACGGAGGTTTTTCAGAGACTCCAAATCGAGAGTTATGAGAAAAACAGAAAAACCGGCGGGACGGAACACAAGAGACCAAAGAAACCCACAAACGTGAGAATTTTCTCCGCTAAAAAGTTCCGACATCCACTGTTTTATCTTAGTTTAATGCCGTTTCAGTGGATTTTGGTCGCTTTTCGTCATAACAAGCATAAAAATCACTGATAGCAGGCTAATGTCTCGGCAGCTAGCTAGCTAACTTTCCCGTTCCACCTTAAATAGTCCAGCAGTTCTGACGCCTGGAGTGCCAGAATGTAACTGCTGCTCCATTTAAGGTGGAACGGGAAAATTCAAACGGGAATCTGGAGAATCTCCGACTTCAGCTTCATATCACTGAAGAATTGGGGGGGGTGATAATGAATAACTGCCCCCCTCTTTGAAGGCGTATGATCCCTAAATGTAACTAAAGCCCAGCAGTGAGGAGCTGAACTTTCCCCTCCTCTGCTGTCCCTGCAGACGGGCAGGGTCACCTACAGAGCGGTGCTAGTAGCTGTTAATGAAGTGATGCTCTTTTTATCTGAGGGTCTCATTTCAGAGGGAAGATCTCAACCACTGCCCTGTAGCTCAGTTCCAAGGGGTTAGAGTGACACTCAAGAACGAGGGGATGGGGTTAAAGAAGAAATGGGAGTGGGCTGTCGTCTGGCAAGTAGCGGGGCAGCACTGAGGGGTAATAGCCTGTGTCGCTACCTGCTCTGTGACGCCTGTAACATTTGCATTGTGCATACACACCCCTGATACATACACACAGTGCACTATGTCCAACAATGCTGCCTGATCATTTTACCACGTTGCTTTGGCAGATTAGCTTGAGTGCCTAAACCTATATATTGCTGCTGTCGCATAATTTGGAAATGCCTGTTGGCCTTTACATTGTGTGTACACTTCATGATGAACAGACCAAAAGAAACAGCCCAAAATTACTTGGAAAGACGTCTGGTTCCATTGACTTACATTATAAATAAAGTATGTTTTGTCTTTCTCCTGTAAAGTTATATTCTGGAGATACGAGGTTTTTTTCTGACAACAACCGTTTACACTCTCATTCTCTATCCTAGTTTAATTCTACTTAGTATTACTCTATAAACTATGACTTAAGTTTGGTTTACCCAAACTGTTTGAGGGCACTTGTCGTTTTTTGCAGTTGTTGTTTTTCTGCATTACTTGAGCTCAGCTGTTCGTTACATTGTGTGAACATTTCACGATGAACGGACCAATAGAAACGCTCCAAAATTACTCCGAATAAAATCACATGACCTTACATTAAACATAAAGACTGTCTTTCCCTTTCCTGTGAACTATTTTGAAGACACTTGTTTTGACGATATCAAAGCCAGTGTGATAACAGCATTGAGAGATCACATTATTAAAGGCGAGGAGTCGATTAAAAGGCAGAAATGCATGTTAATCACGTCTTCCGTAATGAGGGGAGCAGCACCGACTGAACCGTCTGATGTTGGTGTTTTTCTGTCTGTGAAATTTCGAAACCCTTTCATCTCCTCCAGCCTTACCTGTAAAGAGATAACTAGAGGCTCTGCTGCAGTCTGAAGCCACACAAGAGATCAGATTCTCTCGTTTTTGAGAGAAACGTTTTATACCTTTTATGCGTCTCTTGGAAAACTATGTTTACGTCTGAAGCGTTTACTCGTTTTTGATCACCTGTTGGACCTTTTACTTAAGCAGGGCTCTATATTGGGCTGATTAGACGCCCATATGCATTATACGGCATAATGACATGCTGTTTTGTTTTTATGTGCCGTAAATCAAGGAAGGTAATGGGACTTCTCTGCCACTCAAAAGTCTGAGTAAAGCGTCTTTAAGCCAGGTTTTATCATCATATGCTTTGAACTGGATCAACAGAACTTTGTAGTATCTTTGAACTAGAAACTTTGTATCTTGGAAATGTTCATACCCTCTTAACTGTCGCTCGAAACAGCACACACCAAGTAAAGCGGGTGCTGTTTCCACCTGTTTCCACCTACACACTTAGAAAAGGTGGTCCTTTAAGGCCTCTTTAGTAAAGAAAATGATTCTATACAGAACCGGGAACACGCGGAGAACCCTTTGCATGATTAAGGGGTTCTTTGCATCATGAATGGGTTTTTCAGGTCATTCAGACTGATGATTACAGATTTCAGATTTTCCAGGTTGATTTGATCTGCGGCTTGATCGGAAGCTTAAGTGCACACTGTGATTACAGCAAAAACACATCAGCAAAACCTAGAAATTCTGAAATTACGGTTAATATTCGTTAAAATCATGCAGAATTTGTAAAGAAAATCTGATAACACTTTCTATGAATGTCACGTTTGTAAGCATCTCTAAACACATTCATAACATGTTATAATGCATTCATAAGTCATTATAATCAGTTAGAAATATTTGTAATTGTAATGAATTCCACTTTATAGCCATGCTTATTATACAATATGAATTGTTAATATAATGCATTATAAGTGGTGTTAATAACATGTTATACTGTCAGTGCTAAAGAAGTCAGTCCCAGCTTGGAGAGTTTAAAGTAAAGACTAATATAAAGTTTATTTACTGAGAGTTTAATTTCTCAGCGCTGGAGCTGTTAGAGCTGCATCTTCAGGGCTTCAGTCCTGAATATTCAGATGCTCCAAACAGGCCGTCCAGCCTAGAATCACTGCTACAGTGAGCTTTTCTTACCCAGCGTCCCGCTTTAAATGCTACACTACATTACATCACAGCAAACCAGGTACCCATCAGCCCCTCCCCTGAACCCCCTCTGACATCACACTGAGTGTGAAGTCACTGTGGAGCGAAGGCCTGGAGAGGGAGGGGTGAGATAGTAGAGTGCTGTCGTCGTAATTTGTTCCCTCACTGGTTCTAAAGTCAAGCTCTAGAACCCTTCACTCTGTAACACTGCACTACACTACAGTACAGTAATGCTGGTTTCTGCTGGCGTTTTATTGGATATGCAGTGTTAAGTCAGTGCCAGACTAACAGTGGTGAACAATAACAGTGGTGAACATTAACAGTGGTGCACGCTAACAGTGGTGCACATTAACAGTGGTGTACATTAACAGTGGTGCACATTAACAGTGGTGAACGTTAACAGTGGTGTACATTTAACAGTGGTGTACATTTAACAGTGGTGAACATTAACAGTGGTGAACATTATGCAGGTATTCGATGAATTCTTCCTTTTCTGATGCAGAGACGTCCATGTTTAATGTGCACACCTGCAGGGGATCAGTCTCTGGTGTTATTTCACAAAACCTTTCAGTTTCTGAATCAGCAGAGGGTAGTTGGCAGCTTTCATGGCTGCTGCCTTTAGGGGTCACCACAGCGGATCATCTACCTCCATCTTGCCCTATCCACTGCCTCCTCTACTTTCACACCAACCATCTCCATGTCCACCTTCACTACATCCATAAACCTTCTCTGAGGTCTACCTCTTCTCCTTCTACCCAGCAGCTCCATCTCCAACATTCTTTGCCCAATATATCCACTATTCCTCCTCAACACATGTCCAGAACATCTCAACCTGGCCTCTCTGGCTTTATCTCCAAACTGCTCCACCTTCACTGTCCCTCTGATCTGCTCATTTCTAATCTTGTCCAGGCTTGTCACTCCCAACGAAAATCTCAGCATCCATGGCAGCTTTCATGATCATAATGCATATTTTGAATTTTTCCTTCTGGTCTCTCTTCCAGTTAGAAACAAAGCAGACACTCATTTACATTTACATTTACAGCGTTTAGCAGACGCTCTCATCCAGAGCGACTTACAAGAAGAGCTTCGTCTGTCTAGAGAAAGTCTCTCTGCTAGTTACCAGTAGGTTAGAGAGAGAAAGACGGTCCTGAGCTCAGATACTGATAGAAACACAGTCACTGTAGATACAGAGAGAGAAGGAGCAGAGCTGAACACAGAGCAATGCATCACAATCAATTCTTAACTCAGTGCTGATTTAAGTGCTGTATGAAGAGACGTCTGCATTTGTTGGCATCATTTTAAAGGCTTCCTTGTTTTGCTACGGTATTTTTAAAGGCTCTGTTACTGTTCTGTCCAGTCGAATTATTTTGCCTTATTTTAAAAGCTCAATTACTTCAAATAATCAGGTCTGTTTCTTGATTATGAGTGTATTGACAGCCCAACCCGTGGCCTCCTGAATCTTCTCACCCGCTCAGAGAACAGAAGAAGGAGCCGCGGTGAAGCAGATGGGATCGATTTCCTCCCATTATGGAGTGTGGTGTGCTAAATGCTGGGGGATGTTGTTAGATATCTGACAGTAAAGTTTGGTATGTCTCTGAGACAAATGGAATACACATGTGATAATTGAGTGTGGTGGGCCGGGGGGTAGCCGGGAGCCCGTCAGAAGCCCCCGGACTGAGGGGCTGTGGGAGAGATTCTCCACAGGAAACCGATAACGAGCTCGCGGACGATGTGCTAACAGCGCTGAGAGCGAGACGGCTTTTTGAAGCTTCCCGTTTTGGCTGGGCAAGTGTGACTGGACTTATTCCGTCATTCTCTTGCTAACGCTCCTGGAATTTGGAAGGAAGCGTAGAGACTTCTGTCTGTCTGTGTGGGTCTGTTTTTTCTACCTGGCCGGAAGAATCAGCAGGAAATCGATGCTGTCGCCAAATTTCCCAGATAACTTTACGGTGGGAGAGGAACTAACATAACTTTAAATCATGGATAATGGTAAAAAAGTTTTTAACCCCTATTTTCAATTAGAGTTTGAGGTAAAATCGATGGTTCTTCAAGAGTTCTTCAGTAAAGTGAATAGCTCTATATACAACCCTGAGTTCCACATTCATGCTTAAATGCTTCTTTGTATGCTGATCCAACAGTCTGATGGGCAATGTGTTATACATGGTTCTACATAGAACCTTTTGGAATTGGTTCTATATAGCACTGAAATGGGTTCTGTTATTGGTGCGATATCAAACGGGAACAGTCGTGGGCTGGAGGTTAGGGAACCAGTCTAGTGACCAGAAGGTAGCCAGCTTGATCCCCTCAGCAGACAGTAAGTGACTGAAGTGCCCTTGAGCAAGACACCTAACCCCCAACAGCTCCCCAGGCTCTGCGGATGGGGCTGCCCACCGCTCTGGGCAAGTGTGCTCACTGCCCCCTGGTGTGTGAGTTTGTTAGTGTGAATGTTCCCCTGCATGGTGGATGGGTTAAACGCAGAGGTCTAATTCCTCTGTGTGCAAATGCAGTTGGCTGATGGTTCTGAATTCAAGCTTGTAACAATAGAAGGACCCTTTTTTGGTGCTATATTGGTGCCATTTACAATACACTCTCCATCAATCTGATGACTCACTATGCAAAGAACCATGTAAGCATGAAAACGGTTCTATATAGAACTATGTTTTCTAAATAGAACTGTTGCCTTCACTGAAGAACCCTTGAGGAACCATCTTTAAAAGTCTAGTATTTTAAATGTTGTTTAAATGAGTGTCCAAATATGCCATTCACTCCCGAGCCCATACAAGACGATGCAAAACTAAGCCTGTTTTAAACTCACTGCTTTTATGACGTCACAAAACCAGCGTACTTATTTGCATATATCCGCCTATTCAGCCTAAAGCAGTTTAGCCCCGCCCATTCACACAGAAGTTATAAGGTGTGTTGCATCCTGCAGTTTAAATAGCAGGAGGGGAAATTTCTGAGGAGATTAGATAGAAGATAATTCACTTAATACGGAAGGAGAAAGTCAAAGGAAAGTAAGAGGAATAAGATAAAAGGTTTTTAATGTTTGTATTAATGCTTTTTGATGCAAAAAGGATCAAACTGAAGCTGTGTATTTAAATCTGAAAATCTGTACGTCTCTAAAATTATGGATTTCTGTTCACTTTACACTTAACCATCTCCTTGAAGAGATTTTATGCATCTTACTTAATTTGAAGGGAAAATCAAGGCCAATATTCATTTAAAATGTTCAATGCAACTTACCACAGGTATATTTTTGGTCAAGGATATCAGCAAAAATTTCCACAATCGTTGATAACATAAAAAAAAAATTAAAACTTAAATTTATCTGATTTTTGACTTAAAATAGACTTAAATACATGTAAATAAGCATTAAGTATAGTGTACTTTAACACTGCTTTTGATCATTTAGAGAAATGATCACCTTTTTTTCATGGACATTTGTATCGATTTTAATGGTTGTTATGATGGTAAAATATCTCAGAATAACTAGTTGAACTGTTATAATTACTAAAGGCAGTATTTCTTAGAAATTAAATGTAATTTTGCAGATTTTTACCATCACTGAGAAAACTGTTGCTGTTAATTAACAGGCTTCATCTGGCATCCCTGCAGACGGACCTTCTCCGTTTTTTTACAGATGTTTTTGCAGTGCATGCTCTGATTAAAACTGGAAATCGCGGTTAATCTCTCAGCCCTACGCCAGCGGCATCAGTCATGCATTATTCCCACCTGAATAAAATACATGACGTCAGTAGCTTTGTCTTTCCGTTCGCTCAATTTTGTCATTCAAATTGTAGAGTAATGTTTTAATCATGCTGAATAAAGTAAATCCAGTGGAGTTTTTGAGTCCAGATGTATCAGCGTTGTTTGCAGCACTGTGCTTTAGTTAAAGCTGCCGGGTCCCTCTGCGACGTTGAAGGCCCAGAGGGCGCCGAGGGCGAGGGACCCTGTTGCCCTGAGCTGTTTCGGTGAGAGCCGGTGGGCTCGGGGCTTGATGGCAGGCTGCCATAGCCTGCCAGTGTTTTCACAACACGTCCTGCTGTTTGCTTTACCACCTGCGAGGACACAGAGGGGTGCGTCAGGGTCACACAGACGGGGGCACGGAGAGTGAAGAGAGTTAAATGGAGAAGTGAATGCGCAGCTTTTCTGTGAGGATTTACGTGGGACGGGCGAGATTAGGCAGCATTCCAATGACAGGCGGAATGTGTGGTTCAGCAGTCGCTGGTTGAAGATGTCTGACCTTAAACGGGGGCATATGTAGGGGGCAGTGGGCCCCCCAGCTCAGGCGTACTGAGGGCAAGAGCGCTGTTAAAGCCAATTAGAATGAATTAGCTCTTCAGTGCCAAACCAGTGAGTCTGTTAGAGCTCAAATCAGAAAAATCAGTGCCTGATCTAAAGTTTCTCTGGTTCTGGTTTTTAACGTGATAAGCTAAATTTGCGCAGCCCCTCTACACACAAACACAGTCAAACAGCCAAGACGGGTTTGGGGTCTGAAGTTTTCTTCTTGACTTTTGAACTCAAGCTGTTTTGGAAGCCTAAACTAGCTTTGCCTAAATCAAACACACTCGCCTTAAAGCAGGTCAAATGGGATAATTCCATGTTTTTTTCTAAATTTCTGCATAATTAGATGGTTACGGTGTAAATAAAGTCATCTAGAGAGGGTAAATGTAAATGTCTTCATTCTAGAGTCCAATTCAGTGATAAGGAGCAGACGTCTGAAGAGTTTAACAGCTCTAAAAGCTCCACAGAGAGTTATTACACATTTCTTAAATCCATTCATGGTGGAGGGATACATGCAGGGTACTACGAGGCAAAATAGTCCCCAAAGAAAACGTGTTATTCCAGATTTAGCACCAGTCAAGGGTGAAACTTCTACTTAAGTTTTATTGAGTTTCAGGTGTTTCTACTTGGCAGTGTTACGAAATAGTGGATATTTGATAAATGGATTTGATCCAAGTTCCACTCTCAATCCCTGAAAAGAACAAAAGCTAAAGTTACAGTTCAGTAATTCTGTTTCGTTTTAGTTCAATTTCACAGTGGAAGTTATTGTTCGGATTTAATTTTCATGTTTTTGAAAAATGTTTAGTTTTATTTTTATTACACTTAATTTTTTTCAGCGTTATTTTAGGGGCTTGGCTTTATACACCTGTGGCCATGGAAGTAATTGGAACACCTGAATTCAATGATTTGGATGGGTGACTGAATACTTTTGGAAATATAGTGCAGGTTTCATCATCCAGTTCACATCAAACCCCTCTAAATGGTTCTGCATCTCAGTGAGAGGGTCATACAGACATTTTGAACACTTGGTGGAATTCCCCTTGAAATAAACCCAAATAGACTCATTGAAGTGGTCTCTGACTGTGTATGACCTCCTGATAAAAACATGAAGAAAAGTATGCACAAAATTCAGGCTTCAAGGGGCAACCGCTGCTATTTCAGCAACAGAAAAGAACCAAAACTCAGACACCGAGCACGCCTGAGCCAACTGATTACATCCAGTGTAAGCGGGAAATTTGAGTTAAGCTCTTTCTCAGTTACTTTAAGTCACTTTACCTCCTGATGCTTCTGTTGCACTAACTGCATTTCCACTCGTCAGCTCTTGTATGGGATGTTCTAGAAAGAGACTGAGAACCACTGCTGCATTAATAACTTTCACCCAGCACCTACATTTAGCTTAGTAACTCGGATAGGGTTGCTATTCTCTGGACACCGGAGTGGACGGGACTCCACGGGTTAATCTTTTAAACAGTCTTTTCCTCCAAACACCTCTTTCACCACGACTCAGGATGTTTAGAGTGAGAGAGAAGGGCTCTTCAGACGCAGCAATGTTTCCCTCAATCACTGAGGCTGTTTTCAGTGCTTAAAATGCGAGCAGCAGACATGCGCAGTGACGTCATGCATAATTACAGGTCACGTTTTTATTTACGTTTTTGGACAATATACACGAAGCACTACTCATCATAAGCTGTGTTTCTGGTGACTTTCTAAATAAAACATACGTTGCATTGAAAAAGACTGAGAAGTGTCAGGAGTTCAGACTTGAACCCACTGAAATAAAATGTGAATATATTACATATATTTGCATAGAATTATTATTGCTGTCGGCGCAAATCTTATCTCTCCATTTTTCAGTTTTTGACATAATTTAAAAGTACCTGTGGCCCTTTACATTGCATGTAAACTTCATGATAAAATGACCAAAAGAAATGACCCCAAATTATGTGGGGTCCAGTGACTTACATTAAGAGAGTATGCTTTTTCCTCCTGTAAAGCTCTAATTTTGGAGTTTTTTTGGAGAAGTTTTGCTCTGACATCAGCAAAAAGACAATAATACCGGAACGTTTAAGGGTTAAGGAGATAGGCAGGGCTGTGTGGTGCTGAGAGAAGACGTTTTTGAGGCACTCGGACACGTGATGCTTGGCTCACAGCCATTGAGGTCTTCAGAGAGAAAAGAGCTGGTGAAAGGGTCTGTTCCGTCCGAGCCCTTTTCTCTGGAGCAGCTGGGGGAAGGGGGGTACCTGAAGACTTCCTCAGATGCCCCAGGCTGCGATGCACCACCACTAACTTCTGAGTTGTTCGTGTGCAGATAGCTGCAGCTTTGGTGATGGACATTTCTGTTGTCCCTGCACAGCTGTTTTTCAGCTGGAAGGTCTGTGATCTTTCAGCCTCTCTGAAAGAAACTGACGCTTTCACGCTCAGAGCTCTTTCTCAAACAAACCCCAGTGCTATGTTGGTGCTTTATGTGATTGTTGGGAGTCTTGAGAATGCTATCTCCCATTCACACCGCCTCATTCAGAGTGTCCGTTCTTTATCTGGAACGTTCTAAAACTGTTGGATTGATAGTGTTGCTGTTTGGTGGTGAATCATTGTGATTGAAGGAGAACGCTGGTATTTGGTGAGGACAGTTGATGTTTGTTGGAGAACGAAATGTTGGTGTTTGATGGAGTTGTTCTATGGAAAATGAAGGGATTTGTTGGAGAATTATGGTTTTTGATAGTGAATGATGTTGTTGGTTGGACAGTGTGGGTACTGGAGAATGTTGGTTGGAGAATTTTGGTGTTTTATAAGGAATATTGGTATTTGAGGCAGAATGTAGGTGTCTAATAGACAGTTTCTTTATTTTGTGAAGCAAGTTGGCATATAGGTTGGAGAACATCTGTGTTTGTAAAGAAATTGTGGTTTAATGAAGAATGAAGGTATTTCCTTGGAGAGTGATGGTGTTTTATGAGTTTGGGGGGGTTTATTGAAGAATGTTGGCATTTGTAAGGAAATGTTGGTGATTTATAGACAGTTGTGATTAAAGAATGATGTTGTTTGTTGGAGAATGCTGGTATTTGTTGAAGGAATTATATTGTTTGTTGGAGGAATGCTGGTATTTGTTGAAGAGTGATGGTGTTTGTTGAAGAATGATGGTATTTGTTGAAGAATGCTGGTGTTTATTGGAGGAATGCTGATGTTTGTTGGATAAATGATGGCGTTCTGTGGAGAGATAAGGTGTTTTATTGAGAATGGAAGTGTTTAACCAAAAATGATGTTGTTTTACGGAGAAGGATGGTGTTTGTTGGAGGAATGATGGTGTTTGTTGAAGAATGCTGGTGTTTGTTGGAGGAATGCTGGTATTTGTTGAAGAATGCTGGTGTTTGTTGGAGGAATGCTGGTGTTTGTTGAAGAATGCTGGTGTTTGTTGGAGAAATTATGGCGTTTGTTGAAGAATGCTGGTGTTTGTTGAAGAATGCTGGTGTTTGTTGGAGGAATGCTGGTGTTTGTTGGAGGAATGCTGGTGTTTGTTGAAGAATGCTGGTGTTTGTTGGAGAAATGATGGCGTTGGTTGAAGAATGCTGGTGTTTGTTGGAGGAATGCTGGTGTTTGTTGGAGGAATGCTGGCGTTTGTTGAAGAATGATGGTGTTTGTTGAAGAATGCTGGTGTTTGTTGGAGGAATGCTGGTGTTTGTTGGAGGAATGATGGTGTTTGTTGGAGGAATGCTGGTGTTTATTGGAAGAATGATGGTGTTTGTTGGAGGAATGCTGGCGTTTGTTGGAGGAATGACAGTGTTTATTGGAAGAATGATGGTGTTTGTTGGAGGAATGCTGGTGCTCTGTGGAGAGATAAGGTGTTTTATTGAGAATGGAAGTGTTAAATGGAGAAGGATGGTGTTGTATAAAGCATGTTTGATGAAGAATGAAGAGATTTGGAGTAGAAGGCTGGTGGAAAATGGTGATTGGTGGATAATAATGGTGTTGAAGAACGCTGGTGTTTTTTACCGGGATACATTAGTACCTTTCTTCATTTTGACTGATCTATTGAATTATGAATTATTGT
>NC_051235.1:29984195-29996695 GCF_015220715.1 Pygocentrus nattereri
GATTTGGATGGGTGACTGAATAGTTTTGGAAATATAGTGTATGTATAAAAGAGCGTTCTATATTCTTTTTAGATTTATTTTATTGAATCTGTGACTTATTAAAAGTTTTAATTTCTAAATACCTTTGACTGCAGCTCTACTTTAGAATACTTCTTGCAGTTTTACTGACTTTTATTAGCCCTATAGTAATAAACTACAGGTCACTTGACACTATCTAGAACCTGTTGGAATAAAATTTCACCAATTAAACACTAATAAGTTTAAATTTAGATGATTAATTCATGCTCAATGTCGTCAGGTCAACCTGAAAAAATATGTTGCCTCTTCAACTCCTCGGGACCACCGGTGGTTCCAAACCACGCTTGGTCATGTTCTTCATAACGTTCATGTTCCATAAGCTCCATTCAGAAGCTGGGCGTCGTGTGAGGCTGTAGCTCTTCTCTCCAGTCTAATAGACGGTGATGTCATTTTAAACCCTTATAATAAAAGAAGCTGAACTTTGTTTTTCTACTGAAAGTCGATCCGTTTTTCCCCAAATCTGGGCTCTAAACTATAAACAGACGGCGTCTCTTCAGTGATCTGCTCTGGAAACATCACATTTAGAAAACAACACAAAGAGCGGTGGAGATTTTTGGCTTTCAGCAGTGAATTGTAAGCATGTAGTGATATGTGGAGATCATAAAACACACGTTCTGGTAATTTAAGGGGAACTTTTACAAAAAATAAATAAATAAATAAATAAATAAATATGTTTATTTTTACGCAGTTACTGTATAATTTGCCTTATGATTTGGTCATGAAAATTCAGACAAATCAGAATATTCTCTGGAGAATAAGAGGTTAATGTGGTAACAATGAAGTGAACTTTCAAATGTAAATGACTTTTAAAAATTAAAATTGTTCTTTCAAAGTATTTTCTTAATTTAAAGGCTGTTTATTTACATAATTTAAGTAATTTTTTAGGTTGAACAGATGAGCAATTTTTACAGTGTAACAAGGTCTTAACACAGTTTTTATTGTGCGTAATTACTTCTAATAATGCAGCTCATCGAGATTTTCACACAACAGACGTCTTAGTATGTTCTAATATGGGTCGTAATGAATAAAGCTGAAAAAAAAGTGTTTAATTTGGATTTTATTAATCAACTAATAAGACCTTAATATATCCTCAATATGTGTTCCGTAAAATACCATATCATTATTATTAGAAGTTAACCGAGTGTGTATGTGGCTGTGTGGGTTTAAACAGGTCTCCAGTCTCTTTAAAGACGGCACCATTGGGACAGATATCAACATCGTGGTCGTCAGTCTGCTTCTTCTAGAGCAACATCCAGTAAGATGAAGTCCTGCTGTAATCAGTTTATAGGCATTGCCATTCTAAACCATGATGTGTGGAAAATCTGCACTGCTGTACAAGCTGCACACTGACCACTGTACATTATATCCAAGGTTCATTTCTACAGCGTCGTCCCATCAAAAGATAGAATAACACATTTACAGAGATGTGAGGGGTGCACTTACTTTTGTGAGATGCTGTTTAAACACTGATCAGGCATAATATTATGACCACATTATGATATGATATTCTTCTGGGTCGCGGGGGTGTGTGTGTGGGGGGGGGGGGGGGGGGGGGGTCGGGTGGGTGCTGGAGCCTTTCCCAGCTGTCATTGGGCAAAAGTCAGGATACACCCTGGACAGGTCGCCAGTCCATCACAGGGCAGACAGACAGACACAGTCACTCACACCCAGGGGCAATTTACCATGTCCAATCAGCCTGACTGCATGTCTTTGGACTGTGGGGGGAAACCGGAGAACCCGGAGGAAACCCACGCAGACACGGGGAGAACATGCAGACTGCACACAGAGAGGACCCTGGTTGCCTGGCCGGGGAATCGAACCCTGGCCCTCCTTGCTGTGAGGCGACAGCGCCACCCACCACGCCACTAAATATTAACACATTTCTCAGCAAATAAACACAAAGTACACAAATAAATAGATTTTGAAAAAGTGTCTTGGGTGCCTAAGACTTTCACACAGTGCTGTATTTCAGCCTGAGCTGTCTTTAAGCTTTAGAATTCAACAGGCTGTTTTTGTTACTGCACCTTTAAGTCTAATATATATTAATAAGCTCTGATCTAATTGGCTGCCTCATTCTGACTTGTATAGAAGGCAGTCAGGGCTGAGACGCTGCATAACTTAAGTGAGAGTAGGCGGAGCTAGACTGCTGTATGCTGAATAGGCACATGCATGTAAATGCGTTATGACGTCACAAAACTTGTACATTTAAAATGCAGCTCAGTTTCCGTGTACGGCCTGGGCAGAACACCGGACAGTAACTTTAACTGTGTTTACACTGTGCATCTTTTATTTAAAAACTGGAGATAAATTGTGTTTTTCCATGATGTGGAAGCTTTAATGTGCTCTGTTTTTGTTTTTACTGTCTCATCTCTGTCCACCTCTCTCGCTCTTTCTCTCTCGCCCTGATTTCAGCTGGGCCTGTCCATTAACCACCATGCCGACCAATCCCTGAACAGCTTCTGCCAGTGGCAGTCGGGTCTGCTGGGTAAAAGCGGCAAACGGCACGATCACGCCATCCTTCTGACCGGCCTGGACATCTGCTCGTGGAAGAATGAGCCGTGTGACACTCTGGGTGAGGCTCTTCTAAATGCCTGATTTCCCAAAGCGAGCGGTCATGTCCCCTGAGGTCAGTGTGTGGGATTAAACCCAGGCCAAGTGGACACTGCACTGAGAAAAGTGATGCATTGGATAACTTTACTCATCCTTTCTACATGAATAATGTATTTTACATCAATTGCCAGAGGAATTGTGGTGATGATGTGTTGGGTCATTCTACAGAAACGTCCACCTTTCCTGTCTCTCCACAGGAGTCACTGGTGTGACCGGTCGTCATCGGTGTTCCACATAATAAAGGAAACACCGGAGACGTTTTTAATGATCAGTGCATTTTACAGAACATCAAACCACACGCTGTCCATCAGGGAACGTCCACTAAAATATGGAATTTAATCCGTTTGTGTTTCTATTTTTTCTAAGTGACCTCAGAATAAAGTCGGTCACACCAGTGACGTCAGCTAGAAGCTTCATATGAGCTCATGAGCTGAATGAGAAGATCTCTGAGAACTGAGAGACGCAGTGGACTCACCATGAGCTTTTCTTCATAGATCCTTGTTTAGTGGGTACTAATTGCATTATTTTCACAGTGGTTTACCAAACCAGATTAACAGTAAATAACTGTAAAACAGTGAAAGTTTACGGTGATGTAGCTGTTACTCTGCTGTAGAATTACAGCAATGCTCCTGTATTTTTACATAAGAACTGTAAAGGTAAAGCAGCTCAGTAGACAGTAGTTCACTATGAATTCCTCATGTTATCTCACTTTAAACTCACTGCTGAGGTAAATTGTTTATCGCAATGTACATCAGAATAAAGTCGTATTCATAATTCAAATAAACGGAAAAACAATAAAAAGTAACAAGAATTTCTCGGGTCCGTATTTTTCCTGGACACCTTCACAGCCGCCACAGAGACTCGTTAATATCATCAATGACATCATGAGGTCAATTAACTGAGCACTGATTGGTCAAACCAGGAGCTGCTTTATAACTACATATAATACTGGGCAAAATCTTTTATCTCCGTTTTTCAGTGTTTTTTTTAAAGTACCCATGGTCCTATATATTGTGTGTAAATTTCGTGATGAATATGCCAACAGAAATATCCCAACATTAATTGGAAAAATAACAATCGCTGTTGTTGGAAGAAAACCTCGTATCTCCAAACTGGTGACTTTACAGGAGAAGGAAAAAACCTGCTTTACGTTTAATGGAAGTCAATGGAACCAGATTTTTTCCAAGTCATTTTGGGCCGTTTCTTTTGGTCCATTCATCATGAAACTTACTAACAGTGTAAAGACCAACGGGCATTTTCAATTTATATTAAAAACGTGAAAATTGGAGATACGAGGTTTTCTTCCGACAGCAGCGATAAATGAAAATGTCTGACATGGTGCGTTCACACGAGATTAGTTACCGAGTAATGCCAGTAAAACGACTTTACTCACCTCCTCCTGTGATTAATCCCATCTGAACAGGGCTTTAAAATACAACCTGAATCATCAGCTCAGCATCAACGTTACAGTAAAACGACCACACTGTGAGAAATGAAGGTTCTGTTCAGGTCCATTTTTCGTTCATCAAGGTACAAACAGTGTAGATGTTCCCTCAGAGGTTCTACGGTGGTTCTAAGGTCTGATTGTGGAGCTTAAATCAGTTCCTCCAGGTGAAAAGTTGGTATTTGTTCCTTTTCATAACCGAATGTTTTAAAACAGAGCAGTAGAGTAAAAGCCTGGAGGCGAGGCGGGGTGTGTGGAGTCAGTCCAGCTTAGAGCAGATCATTTCAGTGGATTATGGTTCAGTTATGCTCCCTGACTGAAGGTACTGAGATGGAGCCTTGAGGGAACCACCCCAGTGACGAGAGACAGTTCAGATTTGAGAGCGTACGGTATTTTACTGCGAGAAAATCTTGTGTTAAACGTTGTTAAATAATTACCAGTGTACATTTGGAGGAAGGAGATAAAGTTGTGCTTGATTTGATGCCAAAAAAGTGATCGGCAGTGATGATGTTTATAATGCAGCGAGCAGGTTTACGTGGCGCTCGCGCTGGGTGGGATGCGGCTGAGCGTAGCCCGGGGCAGGGGACTTTGCCTGGGTAAAACCCCCCGTAATGAACCATCACTCCACTAGAACAGTCGACTGGCAGCCTCCCGCGCTTCACTCCGCACGGAGGCATCGGCCAAACACGCCAAACCACAGGCATGCGCGGCTGTAGATGCGAGTTGGAGGGGAGAGGTTTGTTTTGGTTTGCGCTGTGTGTGATGTGTTACTCAACCCGCTGCTTTGTCTTCGTCTCCTGAGCTACGCACTGGGTTTTAAGACCGTAACGGTTGAGTATGGATCCACGTTCTGCTTTTTGGGGTTTGGATGAGGAGCTTTTAATGTTCTAGTGCTGTAGAAAACAAGTCCACCTTAGAACTTGGACAATACATCGTTTTTTGCTTTTGTGATATCGGCCTTCACAGCACTGATAGAACAGAACCTGCAGTATCGCTGCTGTCGGGACAAAACCTCGTATCTCCATTTTTGATGTTTTTCAGTTTTTGACCTAATTTGAAAATTGCCTGTTGATTTTTACACTGAGTGTAAGTTTCACAATGAACCAACTTGAGGAAATAAACCAAAATGACTTGGAAAGATGTCTGGTTCCATTGACTTCCATTATAAGTGAATTAGGTTTTTTCCTTCTCCTGTAAAGTTACCGTTTTGGAGATACAGGTTTTTTTTCCTGCACAGGGACTCGTTGAGATGTTTTATACAGTGTGCTGTGAGCATCCTGACCAAATACAGTTTCACGTGAGTGTCTGTGGGTGTTTTAATGAATCAGGGCATTCACACAATCCAGTGAAATCGTGCAGTGTTCAAGTATTTTGGTGCTCCTAGTTGAACTGTGTGTTTTTGTTCCCCAGCAACATTGATGTGATATATCATCGCAGTCCATAGAAAAGCATGTATGTCCATATTTGTTGAATCTTTCAACCTATTTCAACACACCAGCTGTCCTTTACGTCGTGTGAAAGTTTGGACCAATAGAAATGCTCTAAAATAACTCTACGTTTACTTACATTGAAAGGTAGGAGTGTTTTTGCCTTTTCCTTTGGACAGCAACGATATGTAGATAGAAATGTGTATGATTTACAGAACTGTCTTTGTAGGTGAGCGAGTAAAGGCCCATTTATAGTCCAGGCGACAGAGCAGTACGTAAAAGTGACCACATTTGCGTTTGCTAGGCTCATCTGATTGAATAGAAGGCCAAAGGTGTACGTTCTGGATTGTTGCCATGGTTACGGTATGCAGCTTTGTTTAATTTCTTGCTGGTCCGCTGCTTTCAGAAAAAGAACAGGTTGCCAGGTATTCAGAACTGGGATCAATATACATTTCTAAGATTATTTCATTATTTTTCCATTTATTATTATATTCATTGATTTTTTTCATCCAATGTTTTTCCATGACACCATGACAGTGCCCCCCCCCCCCACCTCCCTGTACTTTCAGACTAACTGGCTCTTCCTTGAAGGCCACGAATCTGGCAACCCTGCGTGACGGAGAAAGAGCTCTTAAGTGAAACACAATGTCTGGTCTAAAACAAGTAGTATTTCTTAAAACTGTAGCAGCTGTTCTCAGACTGTTCTGTGTGGTTTCGCTGCTGATTCAGTGACTGTCGTCATACAAGCTTTCACAGAAACAACAGATGATGCTCTGTTCTGCTTGCGCTGCTGGCGCAGGACTATGAAAGCCTACAGCGTAGTGCCATCTGTGGAATGCTGTATAGCCGCCCAGTCTAAATTGGCTGTTGTTGCTGAGTTTATGGTGTCAGTATTGCAGGATGGTTTGATATGAAGAAAGCTGCAGGTGTCGGTTTTATCTTGGCATGGCCGTCTTTGCAGAGAGGTGTGAATAGTTTCTCACAGCAGGGGGTTCCCCTCCCCTCCCCTTTCCTCTCACCCCCCATTGCTCGCTAGCAGCTCAACACAGAGTCACAGTGTTCCAGAGAGACAGGAGAGCCCTAGTTTATCTGATTACAGATAATGGGAATTGATTACATTCATTAAAAATATCAGAGACGATTTTCATTCTGCCGGAGGAATGGCCACCAGGGGGCGCTGCTGAAAGAGGTTGAAGAGAAATCCCGCAGAGTTTTCAAAATTTCTGCATAACTCAGCGTGTGAGATGTAAACAGGCTGATTCAGAGTGGGTTTGGTGTGAAATGGTTCAGGTGTCTTTACAGTGGTGGTGATGGGAACCAGGCGTCGCCATGACTACAGCACAGATATAGACACTTTATTTACCATCCAGAACCACCAGAGAACCTATATGGAATTTTGATGATGGGAAAACAGTGGGAATGCTAAAAAAATGTCATCTTAGGATATTATTTTGGCTCCCTACTTTAGAAAATATATTTTAGGCAATAATCATAAAACCATTTCACGTAGGAACTTTCTGTGAGGGAGCTTTTAGAGGTGGACGTCTGGTTCCCATCACCACCACTGTAAACAGTTCTGACTCTAGAACAGAGCGTTTCACGCCAAACCGCTCAGGTTCTGAGCGATTCTGTTTAAATCGTTGCATGTCAAACTGGGGGCCTTCCATTCCTCTGGATTCAGTACACGAGGGCCTTGGTAATTAGCTGATGGGCTGACTCAGGTGTGTTTAATGAGGCTGAGTGCTGAAGTCTGCAGTGTTTTGGCCCACAAGGACTCGAGCCTGACGCGTGTGATCATAACCAGTCAAGTTTTGAGGATTTGTTGGATTTTTAAAATTGATTTTATTCAAGTTAGTGAAATTATTTTGTTGAAAATACTTCATACGCACTTCGATTTGTGTCATTTTTTTTTTTTTCTTTTGCTGCAGGTTTTGCCCCCATCAGTGGGATGTGCAGCAAATATCGCAGCTGCACCATAAACGAGGACACTGGACTGGGACTGGCCTTCACCATCGCCCACGAATCTGGACACAAGTGCGTACATGAACATAAACACACACACACACACACACACACACACACACACACATGGTTCTGAATTCACTGCCGTTTTAATTCACGCTGTTTTATGACAGTTTTGAGAAGATTTTGGCCTTAAAACATTTTTTTTTATTCTATTCATCGTAGAGGAATCCATGCACGGCGTGTATTTTTCAAATTTTCCATTATTTTCCACCATCAACATTCCTTATAAACTCAGAAGACTCGTGTGGGTTCTCCGGTGGTTCTGGATGGTAAATAAAGTGTCTATATCTGTGTTGTAGTCATGGCGACGCCTGGTTCCCATCACCACCACTGTAAAGACATCTGAACCATTTCACACCAAACCCGCTCTGAATCTCCCTGTTCACACCTCAAGCACTGAACGATGCAGGAATGTTGAAAAACCTGCGGAATTCCCTGTTAAGGGTTAACGTTTGTTAGAGGATGTTGGAGTCGGGATCAGTATAGAACTAAACTCAGACGTTTACAGCAGGTTTAGACATGTGACTTATTAAATATCTTCATGCACACATGATTATTACCTCATCCTCTTTATTACAATGCACAAAACCATATGCAGCGCCGGCGGCAGCGGGAGAGTGTTTGTGTTTACACGTTTCCATCGAGAGGAAGTTTATATTTGACAGGAGATTTCAGTTTTATGGCAAGTTGTTTTTTCAATGGCTGGCAGGCTGTCAGTGTAAACCGGAGAGAAGCACCAGGCTGCTAAATTACTCGAAAGGCTTGTCACTTTAAATGGTTTAATCACTCCAGTCAAACAAAGAGAAATCGTTACGAAAAACGTGTAAAATTGCTTCAGGGCTAAAAACGAGCCTTTCTCGTCCAAAAGCCATTAATCACTGACAAATTGGGATGATATAATTTCACCACGGGTGACGTAGTGCTGCACATATGCTGGCCATGCATGTTTATTAAGGAAATCGTGAATACAAGCTGGAGAATATGGATGGTCATCTCTGGAAATCTGAAGGATTTTATAGAGTTTTATGTAATAAAAAGCTCGGCTGGGTTATGGAGGCAAAGGCCCACCTGATTTGGGGAGTGGCTTTAGACCTGAGGCTTTGTGTTAATAGCCTCTGTGGGTAAAGCTTTTCTCTCTCAGTCTCTTTTTTTCTCTCTCTCCATCTGTCTTACCCCAGTTTTGGAATGATCCATGACGGAGAGGGGAATCCCTGTCGGAAAGCTGAGGGAAACATCATGTCTCCCACTCTGGCTGGAAACAACGGGGTCTTCTCTTGGTCAGCCTGCAGCCGCCAGTATCTGAGCCGCTTTCTGGGGTAAGATTTACGTTTCCGTTAAAAAGTTTGGAAGCACAGTTCAAAAGTGGGGAATGTCAGTGCAACAATGTTGGATAACAGTTCAAGAATTTGGAATGTCTTCACAAGTTTGGAATCACAGTTCAAAAATATGGAAACATCATTTAAAAGTGTGCAAGCAGAGTAAACAAAAATTTTTATCGTTGCTCGACAAAAAAAGAATCACGCTCAATATTTGGAATCACTCCTTAAATATTCGGAATTATTCGTAAAAATTTTTGAATCGCTGTTAAAAAAATCTGAGTTGCGTTTCATCAAACTAACTTGGCTGCAAATACATGTACAAAAATATACTAATATGATTCTAATACTCCACGACTTACCAACATCTTAAATCAAGAATCCAGATTCAAAAATTTGGAATCACTCTTTAAATATTTGGTATCATTTTTCAAAAACTTTGGGATCATTATTCAAAAATTTGGAGTCACTGTTCCATCAAACTAATTTGGTTGCTAATAAATGTACAAAAATTTGACTAATATGATTTAAATAGTTCACAGCATCTTGAATCATCAAAAATTTGGAATCACTGTTGAAAAGTTTGGAGTGACTGAACAATTTGGATTCACTGCTCCAATATTTGGAATCATTCTTTCAAAGTTTGGAATCGTACTTTACAAATGAAATCACTGTTTGAAAAATTGCAGTTAGTTCCTTAAACTTTGAATCACTGTTCAAAATGTCAGAGTGCCAGTTCAGAAATTCATACTAAGTGTTTAAATATGTATTTCATAGGTACCTGCGTTTATTTATGAGTGTGTTGTTGTGCGGGTGTGTGTGTGTTATTCACAGCACAGCTCAGGCCTCCTGCCTGGTGGATGAACCAAAGCTGATTGGTCAGTATAAATACCCTGAGCAGCTCCCAGGGCAGCTCTATGATGCGGATACACAGTGCAAGTGGCAGTTCGGCTCCAAGGCCAAACTCTGCAACCTGGACTTTGTGAAGGTAAATGACAAAATTCTTACGTATCTTTAGGAGACACAATAATCAGGCTTCATGTATTTTACTGGAAGTAGTGGTATCACATTTTAAAAAGCTACAGTCTGTAATTACACACACACACACACACACACACACACACACACACACACTGGTCAGGCATAACACTCTGACCACCTCCTTTTATCAGCTCCACTTACTGTATAGCTGCACTCTGTAGTTCTACAGTTACAGACTGTAGTCCATCTGTTTCTCTGATACTCTGTTACCCTGTTCTTCAGTGGTCAGGACCCCCATGGACCCCCACAGAGCAGGTACTATTACTGTGGAGGATCATTCTCAGCACTGCAGTAACACTGACGTGGTAGTGGTCCTTTATCAGTGGTCACAGGACACTGTTAGCTGGATATTTCTGGTTGGTGGACTATTCTCAGTCCAGCAGCGACACTGAGATGTTTAAAAACTCCAGCAGCACTGCTGCGTCTGATCCACTCAGACCACCACAACACACACTGACCCACCACCACCACGTCAGCGTTACTGCAGTGCTGAGAATGATCCACCACCCAAATAGTACCTGCTCTGTGAGGGTCCATGGGGGTCCTGGCCACTGAAGAACAGGGTAACAGAGTATCAGAGAAACAGATGGACTACAGTCTGTAACTGTAGAACTACAGAGTGCAGCTATACAGTAAGTGGAGCTGATAAAGTGGACAGTGAGCATAGAAACAAGGAGGGGGTCAGAATGTTATGTCTGGTCTGTATACAGTGGAAGTATAAAGTAGCTGGAACTTATAAAGTGGACGTGGAAGCACAAGTGTGAGGTTTCTGATAAAGTGGCCAAAGGATGTAAACTGAGATATGGAACCTGTTGAGCTGGATGATGTTCCTGGACGTTCTCATGTCTCTTCCCGCTCTGGTAACAGCCCAAAGAGAAATGAGAGTTTCTTGTTCTGTGTCTGGTACACAGTGTGCTTTCAATATTAGCATTTACTCCCAACAGAAAGGCCAGTGTGGAGGCCCACTGAGAACTCCCAGACTGGCTTAATTGACTCTCTGGTCCTGTTAGTAGCATTGTGATTCATCGTCCCCAGTCGGAACGTACTTGTTCATTTGGAGAAGTTTGTTTCCCAACTTTGAGTGCCAGAATCCCATTCAGAACATTCCATTGGGGAACACACTGGGGCCTCCGTTGGCATCCTCCATACCCTTAACACCTGATTCATACATTGATATGCAAATGTGGAGTGCAGAAGACTGAGGTCCTCGGGCTTGGGAAGGGAACCCGCGTGGGTCACTATGCAGGATTAGCCGTCGTGCTGCAGCCTGTTTCTTTCAGACCCTCCTAAACAACCTTTGTTCGGCTCCTGTACACCATCCACTTCTTCTTGAATTGTGTTCTTTGGACTTCCCAGGAAGGCAGTACGTCTCAAAGCGATAGTTTGGAGACAAATCAGCTTTACGCAATTTTCTTCTTACTTACTGCAACTGTAGTTAATCAGCCTAGACATGTTGGGAATGTCTGAGGTTTGCAAGGCTAACAAATCAAGAAAGCTTATTCCAACCAATCAGCATTGAGCGAAGTGCCAACGGCATGCTGTACTTGCCTCGGATCGCTTGTTGTGTTGTTAAATAATCCCAAATTGTCTTATTTATCACTGATCCACTGGTCCAAAGCAAAACAGGCCCAGTCCCATTTCACCCATCGCCCCTCCCACTCAGCCCTTTGCCCTCTGTTTTGCGTGTTCACGTCTAGGTGTAGGGTGTCCTGATTCTTGTTGAGATAGAGGGGTGGGGCGAAGTGTTGGGGCTACATGACCCTCCAAACAGGGATTTTCAGAGACTCCAAACAAGACGTTTAGCTGCGCGAGTGACCAAAGAAAACCACAAATGTGAAAATTTTCTCAGTTAAAAAGTTACGACATCCACTGTTTTATCTTAGTTTAATGTCGTTTCAGTGGATTTTGGTCATTTTTCGTCATAACAAGCACAAAAATCGCTAATAGTATGCTAACGTCTTGGTCGCTAGCTAGCTAACTTTCCCGTTCCACCTTAAATAGTCCAGCAGTTCTGATGCCTGAAGCGCCAGAATGTAACTGCTGCTTTACATTTACATTTAAGGTGGAACGGGAAAATTCGAACAAGAATCTGGAGAATATCTGACTTCAGCTTCATATCACTGAAGAATTGGGGGGGGGGTGATAATAAATAATTGCCCCCCTCTTTGAAGGCGTATGATCCCTAAATGTAACTAAAGCCCAGCAGTGAGGAGCTGAACTTTCCCCTCCTCTGCTGTCCCTGCAGACGGGCAGGGTCGCCTACAGAGCAGCGCTGGTAGCTGTTAATGAAGTGATGCTCTTTTATTTGAGGGTCTCATTTCAGAGAGAGGATTTCAAGCCCTACCCCTTGTAACCCCAAGGCGTTAGGCTGACACTTGAAAACAAGGGGTAGGGGTAAAAAGTAGAAATGGGATTGGGCCTTAATGTAAGACGTTTTATTCCAGGTGATATCGGAAAATTTCTATTGGTCGTCATTTTCACACAATGTGCAGGACAGCTGCCCTGATGAGTTGGTGTAAAAGATAAAACTCGTCAAAAATAGGAGTGTTGGTCTTTGAA
>NC_051235.1:30001695-30021695 GCF_015220715.1 Pygocentrus nattereri
CAGCTTCTTTTATTATAAGGGTTTAAAATGACATCATCGTCTATTAGACTGGAGAGAAGAGCTACAGCCTCACACGACGCCCAGCTTCTGAATGGAGCTTATGAAATATGAACGTTATGAAGAACATGACCAAGTGTGGTTTGGGACCATCGGTGGTCTCGAGGAGCTGAAAAGGTTAAATATCTTTGCATCTTATCCTGGCTACCTCATGCTCAGTAATGAGTGTCGGTGCAGCACTGTCCATCGTTTTACTGTGTCTATTGTCTGTTTTATTTATATTTGCACTTTGTACTGTCTATTTTGTTCCATGTTGTTCCTGGAGGAACATCATTTACTCCACTGTGTACTTGCACATAGATGGAATGACAAAGCCTCTTGAACTGGACCTTGAGTGTTTGCAGTGAAGTCCAGGCAAATTTGATCATAGCCTGCAAATAGTGTCTCGTTAGATCTACTTAAAAGCATAATTCTTTCAATCAAAGTAGTTTTTTTTTCAAGTTGAATACAATATAACCACAGGAAGTCATATTGTGTTTAGATCTGACGAGAAACGTTTCATAATGTGTACATCAACTCCTGAACGCTGGCTAGAGCGCGCTGAGAAACATCACGTTGAGGATAGAATAGTCAACACCTTCACCCCCAACACAACAGAGACACCATTAACGCTATCACCATGGCAACGTCTACAGGCCTTCTTGCTGCTGTCGGCTGTATAGACCAAATCAGAACGTTTGTAAACACAACGGTTGGCTGTATTTCTGGTGGAAAGCGTGTCCAATCAGCATCTAAGCAGCTCAGTTTTTGGGACAATTTACAATAAATTAAAACGGAAGAGACAAAACATCGGCAAAAACGGCCAAATCTTGTGTTTAAGGCTGTAATGTCAGACGTTCCACAGCATGTAACTCATTTTACCAACATTTTCTTGTATTCCAGCAGATAAAGCTGCTTTAAGTATTAACTTTCTAGTATTAACTGCAGTATCGCTGCAGTGCCACCTGCGTTCTCCACCCGGACGTAAGTTCCTTACCGTTGTGAAGTAACACTGATCATCGTCGGTTCTGGAATGAGGGGCGGATCAGTGCTTTTTCAATGCCAACATGTAAACACAGCATAAGGGTTAAACTCTGGTTCTGGAGGGCTGGTGTCCAGCACAGTTTGGTGGTTCCCCTTCTCAAACAACACACACCAAACCTGGCAATTAGTAGATGAGTGTTAATCAGGTGTGGTGCAGCAGGAAATTCACCAAAGTCTGCTGGATTCTGGCCCTCCAGGAGTGGAGTTTTCCACCCCTGGGTTAAACCATCACTGCACCGTTGAGCAGCCTGCATAGAAGGTCTTGTTCCAAAAGTACAAAGGCAGGTTTTCTAAATAAAGCATGTGAAATGACTGGGCTGGAGGTTAGGGATCTGGCCCTGTGACTGGAAGGTTGCCGGTTCGATCCCCAGCACCGACAGTCCATGACTGAGGTGTCCTTGAGCAAGACACCTAACCCCCAACTGATCCCTGCGCGCCGTGGATTGGGCTGCCCACCGCTCCGGGCAAGTGTGCTCACTGCCCCCTAGTGTGTGTATTCACTAGTGTGTATGTGGTGTTTCACTTCACGGACGGGTTAAATGCGGAGGTGGAATTTCCCCGTTTGTGGGATTAAAAAAGTGTCACTTAACTTATTGTGTAATATTAATGAAGTGTTTATCTTTAAGGATTCTGAGGGTTAAACCAGTTTTAGGCTGTTCTCAGTGTATTTCTTTGTCCACTAACGCAGTGGTGTCGGAAGGGTCAGTGTGTGAAGCTGGGGGATCACGGCCCGAAGGCAGTGCACGGACAGTGGTCCGGCTGGTCAGAGTGGTCCGAATGTTCCAGAACCTGCGGGGGAGGGGTGATGTACCGAGAGCGATCCTGCAACAGCCCCAGGTAAATTAAACCCAACACCCACGCTGACAGCACGTAACGAATGGGGTCAAACTGGCAAGAAGAAACTAAACAAAGGCAAAAAGCTCAGATTTATTTCATCCACATCCAAAAATGTCAAAAAATGGTACATTTTAGAGAGTGTTGGGTCATTCTATGGAAACGTCCATTTTTGTTTCCCTAGTGTTTACAGATATATTACGCTGTAATAACATGTTAGGGTTACAATCTATTTATATTTTAAAATAAAACAATGTTATTTTAACAATTTCACCTTCTTGAGCCTCAATTTAGCAATATTGGTTTTTAAATCAATCATATAGAACTCCAAGCACCACAGTAGAGCTCGTCCCCACAGGCATGTGTAATTTATGAGGTATTTTCAGGTTAATAACATTATTTTAACTGCAGTAATCTATACATGGCTGTGGAATATATGGCTGAAATGACATGAAAAAAACAAATGACAAATAAAAATTCTAATATATATATAATGAAAGTTCCCCAGGAGTCGCGTCACTGGTGTTACTGCATCACAAAAACCTCTTATTTTGAAATAAAAGTCACACCGATGACGTCACTCGACCTCCTTTGACCTGTTCTCTGAGGATCTATGGAGAAAAGCTCATGGTGAGTCCACTGCGTCTCTCAGTTCTCAGAGATCTTCTCATTCAGCTCAGGATCTCATATGAAGCTTCTAGCTGACGTCACTGGTGCGACCGACTTTATTCTGAGGTCACTGTGAAAAAATAGAAACACAAATGGATTAAATTCCATATTTTAGTGGACGTTTAGTGGACGTCCTGATTGACGGCGTGTGGTTTGATGTTCTGTAGCAGTTACTTTGTAAAATGCATCGTTCATTAAAAACGTCTCTGGTGTTACGTTCATGATGTGTAGCACCAATGAGGATCGGTAACACCAGTGACTCCTACGGAGAGATATAAAGGTGGACGTTTGTGTAGAATGACCCTTAACTAAAATGGAAATGAAGTGGACCGATTTACACATACAGACGTATATAAAGAGCAGTGTAGTGTAGTGATGTCCACTCTCCCTCCCCAGCTTTCTCCCAGCTCTGAGACTCCGACTGCACATTCCTGTATCTCCTCAGCAGCTTTACTCACTGTGAAAGTAAATGAGCTGTCCTGCTTTATCTATTCTGAATGGTCAGTGCTTGAATTAGATTTGAAGCCTAGCTGACCCGGTGCCTCTCAGATGCTCTGGGAAAGGCCAGAAAGAGCTAATCTCAGATTAACCACCGTCTGCTCCTCTGGAGGAGCTTTGACTTCAGACTGGACGAAATTGTTCCTCGTATTTCGGGGAACAACGTGTGAAAAGTCGGTCACGTTTCTGCAGGAGGGAAGAACTGGTCACTGCTGGGTGATGCAAACATTTTCAACCTGAAAACATTCTAAGCAGTAAACCTTCTTGTTGCTGTAGGTTGAATTCAAGGCTTTTTCATGGTGAGAACAGATCTAAAGGATGGGCTCAGTGGTTCCCGTGTGAAGTGCAGATCTATTTTAGTGATAGGGTTTGTTATCCTCTGAGTTATTCAGTGTCTACTATGAACTTTAATAACTACTATGAATTTCAGTGACTTCAATGTCTGCGATATATTATTCAGTAACTACTATGACTTATTCAGAAAATGCTATGAATTATTCAGGATCTACTTTAAATGACTCAGTCTCAATTGAATTATTCCATATTTACTATAATTTTTTCAGTATCAACTATGTATTGTTCAGGATCTAGTAGTATCGTCCATGTATTATATAATATGCACTTTGAATTATTCTGTATATACTATGTATTATCCAGCGTTTAACATAAATTATTCATTGCCTACTATGAATTATTCATCAAGTAATATGAATTATGAAATAATGAATTCATGTATACTATATACATTATTCAGTATTTCCTATGAATTATTCAGCAACTAATATGAATTATTCAGTGTCTGTTATGAATTATTCGGTATCTACTATGAATTATTCAGTGTCTAACATAAATTATTCAGTATGTATTCTTCCACTTATTTTTTTTTCTGTGAATCTCTGTTCTCTCTGTGAATGTTTTCTTCTGGGTTCTCCGACCACCCCGGCCTGTCCAGGCTCCAGCTCATCCTGTGACCCAGGAGGATAAGCAGCTTAGATAATGAGCAATTATCTTCCATTAATTATTCAGTGTCATGTGATGTATTCAGTATCTGCAGTGAAAGTAATCCGTAGTTGTGAGAGTAGGGAATTAAGCTGAGGTCGCACAAACGAGGGGGTTAAAACGTTTGAAAAATATCCATAACTACATATTTATTAGAATCCAGATTTTCCATTAGGCATGCATGTGTGTGTGTGTGTAGGCCCAGGTGTTTCCTCTCTGCGTGTGTCGGCAGGTATCTGCGAGGTGTTTTAGCTGCAGGTGCTGTTAGATGGAGCTGGATAATGTGAATCGGTTCCTCTCCAGCGTTCGGCTGTCTGTTGGCATCTCTCTGCATTTCTGCCGGAGAGGAAATTCCCTCAGAGTCTCCAGGAGTCAGATCGTTTTCAGACTGAAGAGTGTACTGTGTGTCTTTTCTGAATAAAGGTAAAATCCTCCACGGCCTCCACTGTAAATTTCTCCAGACAAAGAGAAGCGGAGTGTGTAATTTACTTTATGGCCTTTGCGGGAACCTGTTTGTCCCCATCATAATAAGACAATTTGTTAGTCCCAATGAAGAGATACTAGAAACGTGTTCTTCTGTAGGTACTGTGATATAAACCGAGTCTGTTCTACAGTTTCTCATTAGACTGAATGAATAACCGACTCTAAATGTAGGTATTGTGATATAAACCGAGTCTGTTCTACAGTTTCTCATTAGACTGAATGAATAACCGACTCTAAATGTAGGTATTGTGATATAAACCGAGTCTGTTCTACAGTTTCTCATTAGGCTGAATGAATAACCGACTCTAAATGTAGGTATTGTGATATAAACCGAGTCTGTTCTACAGTTTCTCATTAGACTGAATGAATAACCGGCTCTAAATGTAGGTATTGTGATATAAACCGAGTCTGTTCTACAGTTTCTCATTAGACTGAATGAATAACCGACTCTAAATGTAGGTATTGTGATATAAACCGAGTCTGTTCTACAGTTTCTCATTAGACTGAATGAATAACCGACTCTAAATGTAGGTATTGTGATATAAACCGAGTCTGTTCTACAGTTTCTCATTAGGCTGAATGAATAACCGACTCTAAATGTAGGTATTGTGATATAAACCGAGTCTGTTCTACAGTTTCTCATTAGGCTGAATGAATAACCGACTCTAAATGTAGGTATTGTGATATAAACCGAGTCTGTTCTACAGTTTCTCATTAGGCTGAATGAATAACCGACTCTAAATGTAGGTATTGTGATATAAACCGAGTCCGTTCTACAGTTTCTCATTAGGCTGAATGAATAACCGGCTCTAAATGTCGGTATTGTGATATAAACCAAGTCCGTTCTACAGTTTCTCATTAGGCTGAATGAATAACCGGCTCTAAATGTAGGTATTGTGATATAAACCGAGTCCGTTCTACAGTTTCTCATTAGACTGAATGAATAACCGGCTCTAAATGTAGGTATTGTGATATAAACCGAGTCCGTTCTACAGTTTCTCATTAGACTGAATGAATAACCGACTCTAAATGTAGGTATTGTGATATAAACCGAGTCCGTTCTACAGTTTCTCATTAGACTGAATGAATAACCGACTCTAAATGTAGGTATTGTGATATAAACCGAGTCCGTTCTACAGTTTCTCATTAGACTGAATGAATAACCGGCTCTAAATGTAGGTATTGTGATATAAACCGAGTCCGTTCTACAGTTTCTCATTAGACTGAATGAATAACCGACTCTAAATGTAGGTATTGTGATATAAACCGAGTCTGTTCTACAGTTTCTCATTAGACTGAATGAATAACCGACTCTAAATGTAGGTATTGTGATATAAACCGAGTCTGTTCTACAGTTTCTCATTAGACTGAATGAATAACCGACTCTAAATGTAGGTATTGTGATATAAACCGAGTCCGTTCTACAGTTTCTCATTAGGCTGAATGAATAACCGGCTCTAAATGTAGGTATTGTGATATAAACCGAGTCTGTTCTACAGTTTCTCATTAGACTGAATGAATAACCGACTCTAATTGTAGGTATTGTGATATAAACCGAGTCCGTTCTACAGTTTCTCATTAGACTGAATGAATAACCGACTCTAAATGTAGGTATTGTGATATAAACCGAGTCCGTTCTACAGTTTCTCATTAGACTGAATGAATAACCGACTCTAAATGTAAGTATTGTGATATAAACCGAGTCCGTTCTACAGTTTCTCATTAGACTGAATGAATAACCGCCTCTAAATGTAGGTATTGTGATATAAACCGAGTCCGTTCTACAGTTTCTCATTAGGCTGAATGAATAACCGGCTCTAAATGTAGGTATTGTGATATAAACCGAGTCTGTTCTAGACTAAATAGACAGTAACGCAGGTGAGTGAAATCTGTGTTTTGTGGGTTTGTAACTGGCTCCTTGTATACAGTGTGTGTAAATCAGAGAGAAGCAGCTCAGTGTTTCCTCTCCCTTGAAGGACATTAATGCATCCCAGAGGAAATGAGAGAAAACATGCTGAGACAGGCAGAGACATGTGGATCAGCCTATAGCACATAAAATAACCTATAGCCTGCTGGATTAAATGAGTCTGGATGGTTATTTAACCCCTAGAAGTTGCAGATTTTTATCAAAAGCATGTAATTTAAGATTCATCATTAGGACTCAAGGGAACGAGTGGAGAAGCTGTGTAGAAAGTGCAGATTCTAAACCGTGTTTCTGCATGTATGTATGAAATATTTTATTATAGTGTGAATTTGATTTATATTTTTCCATATTTTTGTGATTATTTAACATTGAAACAGAAAAATGAGACACAAAAAATTGATGACGACTACAAATCGAATTAACCGAACCGACTCTAAATGTAGGTATTGTGATATAAACCGAGTCCGTTCCACAGTTTCTCATTAGACTGAATGAATAACCGACTCTAAATGTAGGTATTGTGATATAAACCGAGTCCGTTCTACAGTTTCTCATTAGACTGAATGAATAACCGACTCTAAATGTAGGTTTTGTGATATAAACCGAGTCTGTTCTACAGTTTCTCATTAGACTGAATGAATAACCGACTCTAAATGTAGGTATTGTGATATAAACCGAGTCTGTTCTACAGTTTCTCATTAGACTGAATGAATAACCGACTCTAAATGTAGGTTTTGTGATATAAACCTAGTCTGTTCTACAGTTTCTCATTAGACTGAATGAATAACCGACTCTAAATGTAGGTATTGTGATATAAACCGAGTCTGTTCTACAGTTTCTCATTAGGCTGAATGAATAACCGACTCTAAATGTAGGTATTGTGATATAAACCGAGTCCGTTCTACAGTTTCTCATTAGACTGAATGAATAACCGACTCTAAATGTAGGTTTTGTGATATAAACCGAGTCTGTTCTACAGTTTCTCATTAGGCTGAATGAATAACCGACTCTAAATGTAGGTATTGTGATATAAACCGAGTCCGTTCTACAGTTTCTCATTAGACTGAATGAATAACCGGCTCTAAATGTAGGTATTGTGATATAAACCGAGTCTGTTCTACAGTTTCTCATTAGACTGAATGAATAACCGACTCTAAATGTAGGTATTGTGATATAAACCGAGTCTGTTCTACAGTTTCTCATTAGACTGAATGAATAACCGACTCTAAATGTAGGTATTGTGATATAAACCGAGTCTGTTCTACAGTTTCTCATTAGACTGAATGAATAACCGACTCTAAATGTAGGTATTGTGATATAAACCGAGTCTGTTCTACAGTTTCTCATTAGGCTGAATGAATAACCGGCTCTAAATGTAGGTATTGTGATATAAACCGAGTCCGTTCTACAGTTTCTCATTAGACTGAATGAATAACCGACTCTAAATGTAGGTATTGTGATATAAACCGAGTCCGTTCTACAGTTTCTCATTAGGCTGAATGAATAACCGACTCTAAATGTAGGTATTGTGATATAAACCGAGTCTGTTCTATCTTTGAGAAGGACCTTTATATAAAATTCAAATCTCCCTCTGTCATTACCTGCTAAAGAACATGGCAACTGAAAGTGCAACAACACTTTGACTGATGTGAAATTTAAATCTGAGAGATTCTAGTGAGGAGAATAGCCACAAATAGCTTTTCTCGCATCTCCAGCAGGAAACTTTTGCGCAAATGTAGAATAGCTTCTTGTAAAATGTCTCTCAACTTTAGATTTTTTTTCTTGAGGCTGAAGTTGCTTCTCATTCGCCAACTTCTTGTCTGAATTTTGCCATTCCACCTTAAATGAAACCTGAAATGGGATGGGAGAATTCAAACAAGAAGCTGGCGAATGAGAAACTGAATTCAGCCTCGTGACGTTTTAGTGTTTGTCAGTTTCTTGTTGCAGATTAAACGTATCAGGGAACCAGCTGGAGTTCGTCTTAAATCTCTCTCTTTGACATTTCCTAGGAAACTAGCTAGGCAAGAGTGTTGTCTGTGTTGCTATGGTGACCAGCCGTCTGCGCTGATCTTCAGGGTTAAAGGGTGAATCAGCAGTTCTACATTAACTCCAGCGTTTAAGACCATTTACTGTTAAACTGTGTTGAAGGATCAGCAGAGCTTTATTTTACTGTACAGGAGGATTATTTTATTATTACCTACTGATCTGATTCAGCTGTGGAGCCGCAACTGGGCAGTAAATGGGCCGCATGTTGCTGACCCTTGACTTAGGGAATTTCTCCTTTTTGAGTCTTGGTTCCTCTCATTGGTTCTTCTCAGAACCATTTTGTCCTTCATCCTGTATGGTGGTTATCATTTGGGATAATGTTAACTTATTAGCCTGGAACATGCAAGACAACAGAGGCATTTTCTGCATTTTCTCTTTGCATCTGATGAATATTTAAATGTTAAATTTGATTGACAGCTTTAGTCAGCTTAACATGTTGTGTTCAGCTCAAGCTGCGAGAAGAGATTATGTAATAATTGTGACCAGCAAACACTAAGGCTATGTTTACACCGCATGGAAAAATGGCCCAAATACGCTCTTTCTTCTCCACATGTGGCACAGATGTGTGGCAGTGTGAACAGATAAACCCACTGAATCTGACATTTTAAATTCCAATTTGAGACGCTTTCATATGTGGGACTGAAATCCGATCCGTATCCGATCTGCAGCAGTGTGACTCGGTCTGAACAGCCAAATCGGAATTCCTGCGGCTTTTATTTCAGTCCAACTGGACATTCGTCTTAATTTCCTGCTGCTGAGGCTCATAAAACATTCAGGCTGATGTGTCTGTACCAAAACATTAGAAGAGCCGTATCGCATACCGGCCGAGCGCACCCGGAGGAGACCAAGGCTGCATCGTCAAAGAAAAAAGATTAAAGAATCCGAAGACACAAACCTAAGAAGTGGCCGAGTAACGCGCCCTTTTTACGGCGAACTTGAACATGCTCTGGGTTGATGAGCCCAGCTGTCCACCACTGGACCTTGATCATTCAGCTTCAGATTCAGATTCCTTTATTGATCCCAGGGGGAAATTGCAGTTGTTACAGTTGCAGCCATTTATGTAAAAATAAACACTACTAATAATTTAAGACAATATAGAGAATTTACAGTATGTACACCAGATTTAAGTACTTCAGAATATAGTAAGGTGGCAGTGATTGTGATAGTAATATGAAACATCAGGTATAAAGCAGTTACAATTATTTAAATGATTTAAATGAAGTTAGTGTCCCTCTGAGTTTTTGCACACACAATTGTTATTATTGCACATATGAACAGTTTGGTATTGAGTTTTGTGAATCACACACTGAGGGAGGAGTTATAGAGTTTGATGGCCACAGGTAAGAATGACCTCCTGTGGCGCTCTGTGGTCATTTCGGTAGAATGAGTCTGGCACTGAATGAGCTCCTGTGGCGCTCTGTGGTCATTTCGGTAGAATGAGTCTGGCACTGAATGAGCTCCTGTGTCTCATCACCGTATCGTAGAGTGGGTGGGAGTCATTGTCCATAATGGCCTGCAGCTTAGACAGCGTCCTCCTCTCCGACACGGCCGTCAGCGAGTCCAGCTCCACACCCACAGCATCACCGGCCTTGCGGATCAGTCTGTTGAGTCTGTTGGCGTCTGCCACCCTCAGCCTGCTTCCCCAGCCTGCTTCCCCAGCATGCAACAGCATAGAGGATAGCACTCACCACCACAGACTCATAGAAGATCCTGAGCATAGTCCAGCAGATGTTGAAGGACCTCAGGCACCTCAGAAAATAGAGACGACTTTGGCCCTTCCTGTAGTGGGCGTCAGTGTCCTTAGCCCAGTCCAGTTTATTGTCAGTTGGCGAAAACGGAACTGAAGCTCCGCGAGCGACAGGCGTTTGCTGGCCATCATGTTTGACGAGCCACGTGAAGTATTGTTCTTTTACGCATGTGGGTCGGTTTGGGAGCTGATCTGTTCAAACTAAACTCGGATACAGATCACATTTAAAAGATAATGTGAACAGCCGAACAACAACAAAAAAAAAATGATTTGGTGAGAAAATCAGATTTGGGCCACTTTTACCTGTGGTATAAATCTAGCCTAAAAGAAGCCTAACAAATCTCAGTTCTTCTGCTGATAGATGCTAGAAGTTCTTCTGCAGTTCTAAAGGGGAGCTCAGCACTAGAGTTCTCTGGACTTGGTTTTAATGGTGGTCCCAGTGCAGCAGTTCAGGTGTGTGGAGGAGGGCCATCTGTCTTTTTCCTCTGGAATGTCTCTGTTTGATGGTCTCGTGGATGTCTGGCTGATGAGTGATGTTTGAGGAAGTCTCATTTGTTGTCTCTGATGTTGACGTATGAACAGCCGGTGAAGCCCCGTGGAGGAGCTGCTAACGTGTTTATAATAGGCAGTCCAGGCTGCAGTTCAGCCCTTCAGTTTGAGGTTGCTCTGTGGGTGGATATCCTAAAGTATGTCTCCACTTTAAACCCTATGGCTTGTCCACAAACCAGTCCTCAAAGCTCTGTACCAGGCGACTCACGGGTCACCTCTCCCTGCAGAGAGAGGGTGGCTTTTCTTCTCTTTCATGTGGTACAGTGTGGTATTCCTGAGGTTTTGGGAGGAGGCCTGCGCTCTCCTCTGCTTTCCTTCACTGCACTACGCTTACACTGAACTTTGTGTCCACCGTGTTCTCATGTTTAATGTCCTGTAAGCGTCTAGCCCACCATATTCCCCTTGCTTGAGTCTTGGTTAGTTTCAGTGGTGCTACTATGTGAGTTTCTCCTTTTGAGCCTTGGTTCCTCTCAGTGGTTCCCCGCCATGCTCTTAATGGGTTTCTAGTATTGAGTCTTGGTTCCTCTCAGCGGTTCTCCATCATGCTCTTCGTTTCTAGTTATGGGACTTGGTTCCTTTCAGTGGTTCTCTATTATGGTCTCAATTGGATTCTGGTTTTGGGTCTTAGTTCCTTCCAGTGTTTCTCTATCATGCTCTTAATGGCTTTCTAGTTTTGATTCTTGGTTCCTCTCAGAGGTTCTCCATCATCATCTTAATGGTTTCTAATTTTGAGTCTTCTCAGATGTTCTGTCATGCTCTTCATGGCTTAATTGTTTTCACTTTGATCATCTCAGTGGTTCTCCATCATGGTCTTAACGTCTTTTTAGTTTTAAGTCATGGTTACTCTCAATGGTTCTCTCTTCTCTTCTTTTCTCTTTTCTTCTCTTCTGCTCTCTTCTGCTCTGTGCTCTCTTCTTTTCTTCTCTTCTGCTCTGCACTCTTCTCTTCTCTTCTGCTGTGTGCTCTCTTCTGCTCTCTTCTGTTCTCTTCTGCTCTGCTCTTTTCTCTTTTCTTCTCTTCTGTTCTCTTCTGCTCTGCTCTTTTCTCTTTTCTTCTCTTCTGCTCCGCACTCTTCTCTTCTCTTCTGTTCTTTTCTGGTCTGCTCTTTTCTCTTTTCTTCTCTTCTGCTCTCTTCTCTTCTGTTCTGCTCTCTTCTCTTTTCTTCTCTTCTGCTTTCTTCTGCTCAGTGCTCTCTTCTTTTCTTCTCTTCTGCTCCGCACTCTTCTCTTCTCTTCTGCTGTGTGCTCTCTTCTGCTGTCTTCTCTTCTGTTCTCTTCTGCTCTGCTCTTTTCTCTTTTCTTCTCTTCTGCTCTCTTCTCTTCTGTTCTGCTCTTTTCTCTTTTCTTCTCTTCTGCTTTCTTCTGCTCTGTGCTCTCTTCTTTTCTTCTCTTCTGCTCCGCACTCTTCTCTTCTCTTCTGCTGTGTGCTCTCTTCTGCTTGCTTCTCTTCTGCTCTGCTCTTTTCTCTTTTCTTCTCTTCTGCTCTCTTCTGGTCTGCTCTTTTCTCTTTTCTTCTCTTCTGCTCTCTTCTGGTCTGCTCTTTTCTCTTTTCTTCTCTTCTGCTCTCTTCTGGTCTGCTCTTTTCTCTTTTCTTCTCTTCTGCTCTCTTCTCTTTTCTTCTCTTCTGCTTTCTTCTGCTCTGTGCTCTCTTCTTTTCTTCTCTTCTGCTCTGCACTCTTCTCTTCTCTTCTCTTCTCTTCTCTTCTCTTCTCTTCTCTTCTCTTCTCTTCTCTTCTCTTCTCATTCGCTCCAGTTTGTGTTTTGCTCCTACTTAATTTGAACACACTTTTCTTCCAGCAGAACACTCAAAGTGCATCAGCTAATCTGTACATCGTCTCCATTCTAGCAGCGTTTAGTTCACACAAGGTCTCCAGACGGGTTTATTCTCTGTGCAGTTTAGGTATATTAGATAAAAAATAGCAAATTGAAAAAATAAGTGTGAAATCATACAAGCAGGTCCAAGCTTTGCGTTGGGATTGCACCCAAACACATTTTGCAGGATGTGAAATCATATGACACTTCATATTTCCGCAAAACTCTATAACACATGTAGGAAACTTAGTTTTAAAGCTTAACAGACACCACATGTTACATGTGTTCTGTAAGACACTCAGAGGTGGAAACATTATCAAATCCTTTATTTGAATTAAAACAAGGAGATGCTGAGGGAATATTACTCATTAAAAGTACAACTGGTGCTTGAAAGTTGAAGTGAAAAATGTAATACATTGAAGAATCACGTAAGTCAGTAAACGTAGTTGTTGGAGAGGTTGTCCCGTCCTCGAGCTCACAGGAAGAGCCATAAAAACCCCTCCGATTTTAACAAACGATGCTATTGCAGACAGAACAAGCAGAGTTATAATACTGTGTGCCTTTGTAAAGCCACATAAAGCCTTACTGTATTTATTACAGCACACCTGGTTTTTGCATAAACGTTATTATCCTGCGCTCCTTCATCATGTTGTGTATTTAATGTATATGGGCTCAGCCCATGTGTTATCTGGCAATATGTGCCACAATCAGTAGATCTAGTCTTCAAGTGATGAATCTCCGTTATAGATTTGAGGTGAACTCCCACAATGAGGCTATAAAAAAGCCGTTTTTTAACCAAAATGCAAAAGACACAACAGCCTATGGAGATGAATTAGATTACTCGGATTGCATTTCAGTCTGCGGGTATGTTTTAGCGTTCCACAAAGTCGCTGGCCAGCGTGGACGCAGTCCAACGTGGCAATTTATGTCGGACGTCTGGCAGAGTCGCTTACATGAAACATCAGCAGGTTCGTCTGACGTAAAGTTACTACAGGTACAGACAGAGGGGAACTAATCCACCGTGTTTGGGAGCAGGTTTTTTTTGGGGGGGTGTTGGTTTGTTGGATTATTCCTTTCTGATGTTTGAGAAAGTAGAACCAGGACAAGAAGCAGAATTTTCAATTATAGTGTAATATAATGTACAGTAATAGTAAAAGGTCCCTAAACCAGAATGGCCTAAAGTTGTAGTTTTGATTGTGAACTTTAAAAAAGCATCAGCAGATCTACATTTTATGTACCAATGCAAAGCCATTGCTATGAAATCCCAGGTGGTTGCTAAGGTGTTGCTAAGAAATTGCTGTGTTATCCCAGGTGGTTGCTAAGGCATTGCTAGGCTTTCACTTTGTTACTCCAGGTGGTTGCTAAGGTGTTGCTATGCCATTACTATGGTATCCCAGGTGGTTGCTAAGGTGTTGCTAAGAAATTGCTGTGTTATCCCAGGTGGTTGCTAAGGCATTGCTAGGCTTTCACTTTGTTACTCCAGATGGTTGCTAAGGTGTTGCTAGGCCATTACTATGGTATCCCAGGTGGTTGCTAAGGTGTTGCTAAGAAATTGCTGTGTTATCCCAGGTGGTTGCTAAGGCATTGCTAGGCTTTCACTTTGTTACTCCAGGTGGTTGCTAAGGTGTTGCTAGGCCATTACTATGGTATCCCAGGTGGTTGCTAAGGTGTTACTGAGCCATTGCTGTGTTATCCCAGGTGGTTGCTATGGTGTTGTTAGGCCATAGATATGGTATGCAGATGGTTGCTAAGGTGTTGCTAGGCCATTGCTGTGTTATCCCAGGTGGTTGCTAAGGTGTTGCTAGGCCATTACTGTGATATCCCAGGTGGTTTCTAAGGTGTTGCTAAGCCATTGCTGTTATCCCAGTTGGTTGCTGAAGTGTTGTTGGACTGTTACTATGGTATTCCTAGTGGTTGCTAAGGTGTTGCTAGGCCGTTGCCATGGTATCCCTGTTGGTTTTTTAGGTGTTGCTATGTCATTATGGTGTTATCCCAGGTGGTTTCTAATGTGTTGCCTTGCCTGTACTGTGGTATCCCAGGCGCTCCCACAACTTTGGCTGATATTTACCTGAAGTTCTAATAATGTTTTAAAGAAAACATTTTAATTTAGTGTTCAAAGAAAGTTTTAAGGAAGTTTATCATTTCAAATAGTGTTCTGATAAGGTTAAATGTTAACTGAAACATAACATTTTAACTCTGATATTCAGAGGATGTTTTGAGGATTTTGTCAGGGTCACAGATTTTGTTGCATGATGTTTTTAGGGAACGTTAACCCATAACATTTCTAGCTGGGAAGGTGTTTCTACACTGTTGCTGTATTATTCCAAATGGTTGCTAAGTGGTTACTCAGCCATTAATATTGGTGGTAACCCAGGTGGTTGTTAAGGTGTGACTAGGCCGTTGCTGTGATATCCAAGGTGGTTGCTGGGGCATTGCTGTGGAGTAATAAGTGGTTCCTAAGGCATTGCTAGGCCATTGATATGGTATGCCAGATGGTTGCTAACATGTTGCTAAGCCACTGCTATGTTATCCCAAGTGGTTGCTAAAACGTTGCTAGGCCGTTTCGTTGGTATCCTATGTGGTTGCTTAGGCATTGCTAGGCCATTGCTGTGATATCCCAGGTGGTTGCTAAAGTGTTGCTTGGATCTTTATATAATGTATGTGAAAGGGAATGTGAGAGATGTGCTTTGAGACATAATGTGTGGTAGTTAAATGCAACTAGTGGAGTATGAAATTCCCCATTTCCTTCCTTACTTTCTTCCATTACTTGTTAGCTAGAGAAGTCTCATAGCTCCAGCATAAAGTTGATGTTAGGGCACTAAACATGTCTCGGCTGATGACTGCATTTGGGTTAACTCAGGCTAAGAAATTCATCTTGCTTGATGAACGTTTGAACTCTCTCTTCTTAATTTCTCTTAGCAGTGCTCCGCATTCTTAATCACTGCTAGCTTTGCTTATTGCTGTTTTTTTCTACAAAGCCCACAGCACAATGGACGGTTCTGCCAGGGCTCCAGCCGCGTTCACCAGCTGTGTAACACTGCACCATGTCAGCCCAATGCTGTGGACTTTCGGGCCCAGCAGTGCGCCGAGTACAACAGCAAACCTTTCAGAGGATGGTACTACAAGTGGAAGCCCTACACTAAAGTGGAAGGTATGGCACCTTAATGACAAATTTCTGAGTTAATAATTAACATGCTCGCAGGCCATTTTATTAGAAACACCTACCCTCTAATTCCACTCACTGTCCACTTTATTAGAAACACCTACCCTCTAATTCCACTCACTGGCCACTTTATTAGAAACACCTACCCTCTAATTCCACTCACTGGCCACTTTATAAGAAACACCCACCTTGTACATCCACTGAATGGGAACTTTATTAGAAACATACTGTACTTCAACCCACTGGCCACTTTATTAGAAACACCCGCTTTGTGCTGCCAATCACTGGCCACTTTATTAGAAACATTTACATTGTTCTCCCATTTACCGGCCACTTAATTCGAAACCCCTCCCTCATAGCTCCACTCTGTAGGTGTACAGCTACAGACTGTGGTCCATCTGTTGCTGCAGTTTATCAGCCCCCTCTACACCATTCATCATTGGTCAGTTTCTGACTACAGGACAGCCCTTGTCCGGATATTTGGGTGGTGTTGCGGGTACGAGACTATGAGACGCATCAGCATCTCTGCTAGGTTAAGAGTGGACCACCACCTAAAAATATCCAGACAGGAGCAGCTCAGTGGTTGGAAACAGGCCGTAGGATGGACAACACTGACTGGTCATCCACAAGACGAGCTACAAGCTCTAACTGTACACCAGCAAGGCGGTGCTACAGGAAAGTGGACCGTGGGTGTATAATGGGTGTCAGGTGAAGTTTAGAAGCTTAAGTTTAGGCCCTTGTCTGTGCTTGTTCTGCTGTCTTGGCAAAAACGTGGACGTTTTTGAAAAAGTAATCAGTCGTGTTTGTTTCTGGACTGTTTTTGCTGCAGAAGCCGTGTGTTTTGTTATGCTCAGCTGCAGCTGATAATGCAGAATGACTGTATGATCCAGAGGTCAGACATGTAGCCACTCGCACTGTGTGATAGATGAGCGGAGATGGATTAGTCAAGAGCTCCTCAGGGCACGGCTTTACCCCAGAAACACTGCTCAGGGGAGATGGAGAGAAATCGTTTATTTATCTGTTTATTTACAAAATTATTGTAAAAAAAATGTTAGAAATCACAACAAAGAACAGAAAAAATCTTGGTCGCTTTTTTGTCTGTAATTTTTAGAGCACAATTTCTGTTTATTTGTGAAAAGCATAATAAAATTTCACTTGTTTTAGATTTCACTTCACATAATAAAAATCACTCTAGACACATTTTATGATTTATTTTTTCCCCGCAATTTGTTAAATTCAGTAAACAAACAGTTCAAAGTGTTGCGGAGTGACAGGAACCCAGACGCTAGCGGATGAGAGGTTAGACAGATTAATCGTCAGCCTAGCAGCCATGGCAACAAAAAAGGGGCACAACACAAAGGAGTAGTCCAAGTTCAGGCCAAATGTCCAATAACGAATCCAAAAGGTCAAAATCACGGTCAAACATAAGATAACTGGGAGAAACGCTCAGTAAGTTCTGGAGAAAACAATGCCTCGCACTGACTGATTGTCAAGCCCAGGCTTTTCTACTCTGTGCTATAATGAGACACAGGTGGCATCAGTTAAAAGTCTGGGGACTTGATAGGAGTGCGAGTCCAGAGTCACAGGATCTCCCAGCGCATTCTGGGAGTTGGAGTCCAATCGATGAGGCCAATGCGTGACACAAAGGTGTGTTCTCTGTAGAGGATGTGTGTCACCAGGGGTTAAGTTCCTAAAATCAGCACACAGTGAGGTTCCAGCTAAAGCCTGAGTGGACCGATAAACTAATATGAGCCAGTTATGTGTCTCAGCATTACTGAGTTCTTTTAAGGGACGACTGAACTCCTGCTCGGGGGGTTATTAGGGCAGCGGTGAACTGTAGAAGCTGGTCAGGCAGAAAAAAAAAAAATAGTGAATTTACACTGAATTTTTCATGAAACATGATAACAGAGTAATTACAGGATGATAGCCAACCAGTAACAGCAAGAAAAAGTGTGAACGAAAAAAATGTGCCTTATCAACATGTGTTCTAAATGTATTCTGAATATAGCCGAATATAACCGGACTTCTTTCCTAGTCATTTTGGGCCGTTTCTTTTGGTCCGTTCATCGTTAAATTTATATACAACCTAAAGGACAACAGGCGTTTTCAGATTATGGCAAAAACTGGAGGAAAAAAAATAAAATGTGCGTGCGTGCGTGTGTGATTGGGTAGTGTAGTGGGTCACACCTCTGCCTTCTATGCTGTAGACTGGGGTTCAATCCCCACCTGGGTAACCACCCTACACTATACCAATAAGAGTCCTTGGGCAAGACTCCTAACACCACTTTGGCCTTCCTGTGTAAAATGATCAAATTGTAAGTCGCTCTGGATAAGAGCGTCAGCCAAATGCCGTAAATGTAAATATACATAAGTGGAGATATGAGGATTTCTCCCGACAGCAGTGATATAACAGCCTCGTTCTTCTCTTATACAGATGAAGACATCTGTAAACTGTACTGCATCGCGGAGGACTTTGACTTCTTCTTCGCCATGTCCAGCAAGGTCAAGGACGGCACGTCCTGCTCCGATAACAGGCTGGACGTGTGCATCGATGGCATGTGTGAGGTAAGAGGAGGGCTTTTTTCAGACGTTAGCTCAGTTCAGTCTTAAGCTGCACTCTTTCAGAGTGGTTTGATGTGAAATGCTTCCTTTTACGCAGTTAAAATGACGGCCCTTCAAGGCTTCTTTAGTAAAGAAAGTGGTTCTTCAGAGCATCGTAAAGGGTTTTTTTTCCATTCATACAAGCATCTACAACTCAATCTCCAGCAGCACTGCTGCGTCTGATCCACACAGACCAGCACAACACACACTAACACACCACCAGCACATGAGTGTTACTGCCGTGCTGAGAATGACCCACCACCCAAATACTACCTGCACTGTGAGGGTCCATGGGGGTCCTGACCACTGAAGAACAGGGTAACAGAGTATCAGAGAAACAGATGGACTACAGTCTGTAACTGTAGAACTACAGAGTGCAGCTATACGGTCAGTGGAGCTGATAAGATGGACAGTGAGGGTATAAACAAGTTCATTTATGGCTGATTGGTGTATATTTCAGTTTTAGGTATATCAGCCTTAAAGGCACAGTAAGAAAATACTGAGTGGTTAAAAAAATGAACACGATTTGATCGTTTTTGGTACATAAAGCTGAGTAAAAATGTATGATATGGTTCTTTTACAGGACACTACACTGTCCCACACAGTGATGCTGCGTTTTACAGTGCGCCGCTGCAGTTCTCAAGCGCTCAGGGCGTTCATGTGCAGAACCGAGCGCGCTGTCATTCTGCACCAGCTCATAATGTCATTCTAATCTCACGTCTCTTTTTCCTCTCTTCCTGTGGAGCCGGTGGGCTGTGACCAGGTGCTGGGCTCCTCCGCTGCGCTGGATGCCTGCGGAGTGTGCAAAGGAGACAACTCCACCTGCAAACTGTACAGCGGGCAGTACAACCTGCAGCACAGAGCCAACGGTACGGCCCAGAGAGACGCGGAGGAGGGATTATCTCTCGGAGGAATATGCTCACTCGCACGGCACTGCAACAAATGCATGTCTGGACAAGTGAAATGATCTTAAACCCAGTCGATGCATCTAATATTTCCCATTTTGAGAAGGCTGTGCACCAATTATATGATCATCTAGTTCATTCCTAGACATTGTTTACTTGGTTTGGGTCACTTTATTTAGTAAAAATGGGTTCAAGCACATCTAAAAAAAAAAAAGCATGATTATCTGCCAATATATTGAGATAAATTTACTTATTAAAATCACTCAAAACTAGTAAAAATGTCTAGAAATAAGGTAAATAATCTTAAATTAAGCTTACAGCAATCTCACCAGGAGAATTATTAGCTATGGCTACTATATTTAAGCATTTTTCTCAGTCTAAATCTCAGGCTGTGTTGATACCGCCAGCCCAAATCAGATTTTTTGGCACAGAAAGATTGTATCTAGATTGATTTTCGATAACGTGGACAGCGTGTGGACGGAGGTCTCTCAGTCTGGACGCTCTGGGCACTCAGATCCGATTTTAAAGCGTCTTTTGCGTCACTTGCAACACAACAAACAGCGGCGATGTCAAATCGAGAGCGGTGAAGTGCTGGGATTCAGGAAAAGCTCCGAAGACTCATGAGTATGGGGAGAGTGCTGAAGAGTTCGGAGGGCGAGATGACGCTCCTCCATCTCTCCTGCATCTACAT
>NC_051235.1:30026695-30041695 GCF_015220715.1 Pygocentrus nattereri
CCTACATTTAGAGTCGGTTATTCTTTCAGTCTAATGAGAAACTGTAGAACGGACTCGGTTTATATCACAATACCTACATTTAGAGCCTGTTATTCATTCAGTCTAATGAGAAACTGTAGAACGGACTCGGTTTATATCACAATACCTACATTTAGAGTCAGTTATTCATTCAGCCTAATGAGAAACTGTAGAACGGACTCGGTTTATATCACAATACCTACATTTAGAGCCGGTTATTCATTCAGCCTAATGAGAAACTGTAGAACAGACTCGGTTTATATCACAATACCTACATTTAGAGTCGGTTATTCATTCAGTCTAATGAGAAACTGTAGAACGGACTCGGTTTATATCACAATACCTACATTTAGAGCCAGTTATTCTTTCAGTCTAATGAGAAACTGTAGAACGGACTCGGTTTATATCACAATACCTACATTTAGAGCCTGTTATTCATTCAGTCTAATGAGAAACTGTAGAACGGACTCGGTTTATATCACAATACCTACATTTAGAGTCGGTTATTCATTCAGTCTAATGAGAAACTGTAGAACAGACTCGGTTTATATCACAATACCTACATTTAGAGCCGGTTATTCATTCAGTCTAATGAGAAACTGTAGAACAGACTCGGTTTATATCACAATACCTACATTTAGAGCCGGTTATTCATTCAGTCTAATGAGAAACTAGAACGGACTCGGTTTATATCACAATACCTACATTTAGAGCCAGTTATTCTTTCAGTCTAATGAGAAACTGTAGAACAGACTCGGTTTATATCACAATACCTACATTTAGAGCCGGTTATTCATTCAGTCTAATGAGAAACTGTAGAACGGACTCGGTTTATATCACAATACCTACATTTAGAGCCTGTTATTCATTCAGTCTAATGAGAAACTGTAGAACGGACTCGGTTTATATCACAATACCTACATTTAGAGTCAGTTATTCATTCAGCCTAATGAGAAACTGTAGAACGGACTCGGTTTATATCACAATACCTACATTTAGAGCCGGTTATTCATTCAGCCTAATGAGAAACTGTAGAACAGACTCGGTTTATATCACAATACCTACATTTAGAGTCGGTTATTCATTCAGCCTAATGAGAAACTGTAGAACAGACTCGGTTTATATCACAATACCTACATTTAGAGTCGTTTATTCATTCAGCCTAATGAGAAACTGTAGAACGGACTCGGTTTATATCACAATACCTACATTTAGAGCCTGTTATTCATTCAGTCTAATGAGAAACTGTAGAACGGACTCGGTTTATATCACAATACCTACATTTAGAGTCGGTTATTCATTCAGTCTAATGAGAAACTGTAGAACGGATTCGGTTTATATCACAATACCTACATTTAGAGTCGGTTATTCATTCAGTCTAATGAGAAACTGTAGAACGGACTCGGTTTATATCACAATACCTACATTTAGAGTCGGTTATTCATTCGGCCTAATGAGAAACTGTAGAACAGACTCGGTTTATATCACAATACCTACATTTAGAGTCAGTTATTCATTCAGTCTAATGAGAAACTGTAGAACGGACTCGGTTTATATCACAATACCTACATTTAGAGTCGGTTATTCATTCAGTCTAATGAGAAACTGTAGAACGGACTCGGTTTATATCACAATACCTACATTTAGAGTCGGTTATTCATTCAGTCTAATGAGAAACTGTAGAACGGACTCGGTTTATATCACAATACCTACATTTAGAGTCGGTTATTCATTCAGTCTAATGAGAAACTGTAGAACGGACTCGGTTTATATCACAATACCTACATTTAGAGCCAGTTATTCTTTCAGTCTAATGAGAAACTGTAGAACGGACTCGGTTTATATCACAATACCTACATTTAGAGTCTGTTATTCATTCAGTCTAATGAGAAACTGTAGAACGGACTCGGTTTATATCACAATACCTACATTTAGAGTCGGTTATTCATTCAGTCTAATGAGAAACTGTAGAACAGACTCGGTTTATATCACAATACCTACATTTAGAGCCGGTTATTCATTCAGTCTAATGAGAAACTGTAGAACAGACTCGGTTTATATCACAATACCTACATTTAGAGCCGGTTATTCATTCAGTCTAATGAGAAACTAGAACGGACTCGGTTTATATCACAATACCTACATTTAGAGCCAGTTATTCTTTCAGTCTAATGAGAAACTGTAGAACAGACTCGGTTTATATCACAATACCTACATTTAGAGCCGGTTATTCATTCAGTCTAATGAGAAACTGTAGAACGGACTCGGTTTATATCACAATACCTACATTTAGAGCCTGTTATTCATTCAGTCTAATGAGAAACTGTAGAACGGACTCGGTTTATATCACAATACCTACATTTAGAGTCAGTTATTCATTCAGCCTAATGAGAAACTGTAGAACGGACTCGGTTTATATCACAATACCTACATTTAGAGCCGGTTATTCATTCAGCCTAATGAGAAACTGTAGAACAGACTCGGTTTATATCACAATACCTACATTTAGAGTCGGTTATTCATTCAGCCTAATGAGAAACTGTAGAACAGACTCGGTTTATATCACAATACCTACATTTAGAGTCGTTTATTCATTCAGCCTAATGAGAAACTGTAGAACGGACTCGGTTTATATCACAATACCTACATTTAGAGCCTGTTATTCATTCAGTCTAATGAGAAACTGTAGAACGGACTCGGTTTATATCACAATACCTACATTTAGAGTCGGTTATTCATTCAGTCTAATGAGAAACTGTAGAACGGATTCGGTTTATATCACAATACCTACATTTAGAGTCGGTTATTCATTCAGTCTAATGAGAAACTGTAGAACGGACTCGGTTTATATCACAATACCTACATTTAGAGTCGGTTATTCATTCGGCCTAATGAGAAACTGTAGAACAGACTCGGTTTATATCACAATACCTACATTTAGAGTCAGTTATTCATTCAGTCTAATGAGAAACTGTAGAACGGACTCGGTTTATATCACAATACCTACATTTAGAGTCGGTTATTCATTCAGTCTAATGAGAAACTGTAGAACGGACTCGGTTTATATCACAATACCTACATTTAGAGTCGGTTATTCATTCAGTCTAATGAGAAACTGTAGAACGGACTCGGTTTATATCACAATACCTACATTTAGAGTCGGTTATTCATTCAGTCTAATGAGAAACTGTAGAACAGACTCGGTTTATATCACAATACCTACATTTAGAGCCTGTTATTCATTCAGTCTAATGAGAAACTGTAGAACGGACTCGGTTTATATCACAATACCTACATTTAGATTCGGTTATTCATTCAGTCTAATGAGAAACTGTAGAACGGACTCGGTTTATATCACAATACCTACATTTAGAGTCGGTTATTCATTCAGCCTAATGAGAAACTGTAGAACAGACTCGGTTTATATCACAATACCTACATTTAGAGTCAGTTATTCATTCAGTCTAATGAGAAACTGTAGAACGGACTCGATTTATATCACAATACCTACATTTAGAGTCGTTTATTCATTCAGCCTAATGAGAAACTGTAGAACGGACTCGGTTTATATCACAATACCTACATTTAGAGTCAGTTATTCATTCAGCCTAATGAGAAACTGTAGAACGGACTCGGTTTATATCACAATACCTACATTTAGAGCCGGTTATTCATTCAGCCTAATGAGAAACTGTAGAACAGACTCGGTTTATATCACAATACCTACATTTAGAGTCGGTTATTCATTCAGCCTAATGAGAAACTGTAGAACAGACTCGGTTTATATCACAATACCTACATTTAGAGTCGTTTATTCATTCAGCCTAATGAGAAACTGTAGAACGGACTCGGTTTATATCACAATACCTACATTTAGAGCCTGTTATTCATTCAGTCTAATGAGAAACTGTAGAACGGACTCGATTTATATCACAATACCTACATTTAGAGTCGTTTATTCATTCAGCCTAATGAGAAACTGTAGAACGGACTCGGTTTATATCACAATACCTACATTTAGAGTCAGTTATTCATTCAGCCTAATGAGAAACTGTAGAACGGACTCGGTTTATATCACAATACCTACATTTAGAGCCGGTTATTCATTCAGCCTAATGAGAAACTGTAGAACAGACTCGGTTTATATCACAATACCTACATTTAGAGTCGGTTATTCATTCAGTCTAATGAGAAACTGTAGAACGGATTCGGTTTATATCACAATACCTACATTTAGAGTCGGTTATTCATTCAGTCTAATGAGAAACTGTAGAACGGACTCGGTTTATATCACAATACCTACATTTAGAGTCGGTTATTCATTCAGCCTAATGAGAAACTGTAGAACGGACTCGGTTTATATCACAATACCTACATTTAGAGTCAGTTATTCATTCAGTCTAATGAGAAACTGTAGAACGGACTCGGTTTATATCACAATACCTACATTTAGAGTCGGTTATTCATTCAGCCTAATGAGAAACTGTAGAACGGACTCGGTTTATATCACAATACCTACATTTAGAGTCGGTTATTCATTCAGCCTAATGAGAAACTGTAGAACAGACTCGGTTTATATCACAATGCCTACATTTAGAGTCAGTTATTCATTCAGCCTAATGAGAAACTGTAGAACGGACTCGGTTTATATCACAATACCTACATTTAGAGCCGGTTATTCATTCAGCCTAATGAGAAACTGTAGAACGGACTCGGTTTATATCACAATACCTACATTTAGAGTCGGTTATTCATTCAGCCTAATGAGAAACTGTAGAACGGACTCGGTTTATATCACAATACCTACATTTAGAGTCGGTTATTCATTCAGCCTAATGAGAAACTGTAGAACAGACTCGGTTTATATCACAATACCTACATTTAGAGTCAGTTATTCATTCAGCCTAATGAGAAACTGTAGAACGGACTCGGTTTATATCACAATACCTACATTTAGAGCCGGTTATTCATTCAGCCTAATGAGAAACTGTAGAACGGACTCGGTTTATATCACAATACCTACATTTAGAGTCGGTTATTCATTCAGCCTAATGAGAAACTGTAGAACGGACTCGGTTTATATCACAATACCTACATTTAGAGGCTTGAATTTAATGTGCCAGACCAGCAGTAAGTTGTGTTGTGGTTGTGATGTCACAAGTCATGGAGGTTTGGTTGGATCTGATTTATCAAACCTTTTAACAGGCAGTTCAGCTCTGTGTTATTAGTTTCCATTTCCCTACTTCAAAGTGGATAATTTAGGATGTAAATAAAAATATTGCCGCTCTTGCAATTTGAAAATTGCACCCTGTTAACTTGCAGTTTCGATATAGAAGCGATTAATTTTTCAGCCCTGCCTTTAATATCATTTTACACCATGCTTTTGTCTTTGCCGATGGCCACTGTGGCTCCTTAGGGGTTAAACCGTAAGGCGTTGTTTTATGAATGGCAGTTCCATGCAACTCTGTGTAAACCTGCTCTTTCACACGAATCAGGACAGCCTGCTGGATCTGAGCTCAGCTTAAATCACTCGTGCCTAATTGTAGTTTTGCTGAAGCTGCATTGTCCCTCCATTTGCTTCATGTAGTTCAGTCTGTTATTTGCAGCCACTGTGTTGTCAGTGCGTTCACTTGTGTTCTTAATGCAGTGGGGTTGCCAGATAGTGGGGAAAAAAGCATCTTTAAGAACAGAATAAAGGACCTGTTCTTTCAGGAGAACCCCCCCCCTCTTCCTGCTCAGGTCTAGTGTGTGACTTCTTACACAGTTCTGGGTAACACTTTGTATGAATGTCACGTTTGTAAGCATCTATAAGTACATTTATAACATGTAATGTATATAAAAATGAATTACACCAGATTGTCCTTTATAGCCATGTTTCTTTTATATTATGAATTGTTAATATAATGCATTGTGTATACTATACTATAACAAATAGTGTTAATAATGTTATACTGTCAGTGCTAAAGAAGTCAGTCCCAGCTTGGAGAGTTTAAAGACTAATATAAAGTTTATTTACTGAGATTTCCAGTGTTTTATTTCTCAGCGCTGGAGCTGTTAGAGCTGCATCTTCAGGGCTTCAGTCCTGAATATTCAGATGCTCCAAACAGGCCGTCCAGCCTAGAATCACTGCTACAGTGAGCTTTTCTTACCCAGCGTCCCGCTTTAAATGCTACACTACATTACATCACAGCAAACCAAGTACCCATCAGCCCCTCCCCTGAACCCCCTCTGACATCACACTGAGTGTGAAGTCACTGTGGAGTGAAGGTCTGGAGAGGGAGGGGTGAGATAGTCGAGTGCTGTTGTTGTAATTTAACAGTGGTGAACATTAACAGTGGTGAACATTAACGGTGGTGAACATTAACAGTGGTGCACATTAACAGTGGTGAACATTAACAGTGGTGTACATTAACAGTGGTGAACATTAACGGTGGTGAACATTAACAGTGGTGCACATTAACAGTGGTGAACATTAACAGTGGTGAACATTAACGGTGGTGAACATTAACAGTGGTGCACATTAACAGTGGTGAACATCAACAGTGGTGAACATTAACAGTGGTGAACATTAACAGTGGTGAACATTAACAATGGTGCACATTAACAGTGGTGCACATTAACGGTGGTGCACATTAACAGTGGTGAACATTAACAGTGGTGAACATTAACAGTGGTGCACATTAACAGTGGTGCACATTAACAGTGGTGAACATTAACAGTGGTGCACATTAACAGTGGTGAACATTAACAGTGGTGAACATTGACTTTCCCACATTGGGTGAAACTCTGATGTTGCTCTAGTTTAAACTCTGACATTTGAAGCCTGTAATGAGCTTTATTGTGTTTTAGTGTTTCAGTAAATCCTTCGGTAAATTCTTCAACTTTGAAGCCTCAAATCCGACTTACTCAGAGCTTCTCCGGGACCACCCGCCTGATCAGCGCCCCACACATGTCGCACAAATCTGATAATGCCCCACGATAGGATCACCAAACCTCACAATCAGCAGACAATTCAGAACTGATTCACAAAGTGATTCACTTTTTTATGGCCCATGATGTAAATGGCACGCTTCAGTTCAGATCAGACACATACAGACTCCCATTCAAACATCTTGACATTTGTAAGCAGCGGTCAGTGCCTCAGATGACCACTGTATCTGGGAACCGTGCGATCCTTTCTAACCAGCTCTTTCCAGCATGGCAGGAAAGGAAGAGCTGTGCTTAACCCTTTAAAGGGGAATTACACTGATGTCTGCATCATTCTGTGTGTGGTGTAATCAGAGACATTCAGAGGGTTTGGTGTTAAGCGATTCAGACGTCTTTACAGTGGTGGTGATGGGAACCAGGGGTCGCCATGACTACAACACAGATATAGACGCTTTATTTTCCATCCAGAACCACCAGAGAACCTACACGAGTCTTCTGAGCTTATATGGAATGTTTATGATGGAAAATATTGGGAAATCTGAAATATTAAGTTTTCTTTGGGGACTATTTTTCCTCACAGCGCCCTGCATATAACGTATCCCTCCACCATGAATGGAGTTTAAGGCCAAAATCTTCCCAAAATTATCATAAAACAGCATATCGGTCATCAGGCAGTGAATTCATAACCATTTCATGTAGCAACTTTCTGTGAGGATCTTTTAGAGGTGGACGTCTAGTTCCTATCACCACCACTATGAACAGTTCTGACTCGGTAAGTAAAATAGAGCATTTCACACCAAACCTGACAGCTTTCTGGATAAACCATCACTTTAAACTGCAGGTTATTAAGCAGCTCTTAATCTTAATACTCATAGTTTAGTGCCTACTATGAATTATTCAGTTACTGTTGCAAATGATTAATTCTGTATCATGACTTATTCAGGAACTATGATGAATTATTACTATGAAACTGATGTGCTGTTTTATAAACTGTAAACGTGGTTTGTCAGTTCAACCTAAAAACACTTTCATTCAAAGTATTTTTCTGACTTGAATAAACACAGTTCTGAACTGAAGTGACAGTGTTTAAGGAGGCTGACTGACCTGTTGCCTCTTTCTTTTCTCCTACTCTGTCCATCCACTCCCTCAGATCCTGCTGCAGGGGAAGAACCCCGGCGTGCTGTGGGAGTACACACTGCCCCTACAGGAGAAAAAACCCAACTACACCTGGACCGTCATCCGCTCTGACTGCTCAGCTACATGCGCAGGAGGTGAGAGAGAGAGACAGAAAGAGAGATGGAAAAAGAGAGAAGAGAGAGAGGTAAAGAGAAAAAGGTAGAGAGAGTAGAAAGAGATAAAGAGATGAGGGGGAGTAGAGAAAGAGTAATAAAGTGAGAGAGATAAAAAGAGGGAATACAGAGAGAGCAGGGGGGGTGGGAGAGAGAAAAGAGAGAGAGAGAGAGAGAGCGAGAGAGAGAGTGGGAGAGAGAGAGAGAGCAGGAGAGGGAGAGAGAGAAAGAGACGGAGAAACAGAGAGTGGAAGAGAGAGGGCAGGAGAGAGAGAAAGATGGTGAGAGAGAGTGGGAGAGAGAGAGAGAAAGAGAGCGGGAGAGAGAGAGAGAGAGAGAGCGGGAGAGAGAGAAAGAGAGCGGGAGAGAGAAAGAGAGAGAGAGCGGGAGAGAGAGAAAGAGAGCGGGAGAGAGAAAGAGAGAGAGAGCGGGAGAGAGAGAAAGAGAGCGGTAGAGAGAGAGAGAGAGAGAAAGATGATGAGAGAGAGTGGGAGAGAGAGAGAGAGAGAGAGCGGGAGAGAGAAAGAGAGAGAGAGTGGGAGAGAGAGAAAGAGAGAGAGAGAGAAAGAGCGAGCAGAAGAAAGGGAGAGACAGACAGAGAGAGCGGGAGAGAGAGAGAGGGAGAGAGAGAGCGGGAGAGGGGGTAGAGAGAGAAAAAGAGAGACTGAAAGAGAGAAGGGGGGAGTGAGAGGGAGAAAGAGAAAGAGAGAGAGCGGGGGAAAGTGAGGGAGAGTGGGAGAGAAAGAGAGAGAGAGAAAGAGAGAGACAGAGCGAGTGGGAGAGAGGGAGAGAGAGAGAGAGAGGGGGAGTGAGAGGGAGAGAGAGAGAGGGGGTAGAGAGAGAAAAAGAGAGACTGAGAGAGAGAAGGGGGGAGTGAGAGGGAGAGAGAGAGAGAGAGAAAGAGAGAGCAGGGGAGAGTGAGGGAGAGAGGGAGAGGGGGTAGAGAGAGAAAAAGAGAGACTGAGAGAGAGAAGGGGGGAGTGAGAGGGAGAGAGAGAAAGAGAGAGAGCGGGGGAAGTGAGGGAGAGTGGGAGAGAAAGAGAGAGAGAGAGCGGGAGAGGGGGTAGAGAGAGAAAGAGAGACAGAGGGAGGGGGGCGAGAGAGAGAGAAAGAGAGTGAGAGAGAGAGCGGAAGACAGAGCAAGCCAGAAAGAGGGAGAGAGAGAACGCGGGGGAGAGACAGAGAGAGAGAGTGAGAGCGAGGGAGAGAGAGGGAGAGAGAGAGAGAGCGGGAGAGGGGGTAGAGAGAGAGAAAGAGAGACTGAGAGGGAGAGAGGGGGAGTGAGAGGAGGAGAGAGAGAGAGAGAGAAAGAGAGAGAGCGGGGGAGAGTGGGAGAGAGAGAGACAGAGCGAGTGGGAGAGAGGGAGAGAGAGAGAGCGGGAGAAGGATAAAGAGAGTAAGAGAGACTGAGAGAGAGAGGGGGAGAGAGAGAGAGAGAGAGAGAGAGAGAGAGAGAGAGCTGGAGACAGAGCAAGCCAGAAAGAGGGAGAGAGAGAAAGCGGGAGAAGGGGTAGAGAGAGAGAGAGAGAGACTGAGAGGGAGAGAGAGAGAGAGAGAGAGAGAGAGAGCGGGGGAGAGTGGGGGAGAGTGGGAGAGAGAGAGAGACCGAGCGAGTGGGAGAGAGGGAGAGAGAGAGAGAGCGGGAGAGGGGGTAGAGAGAGTAAGAGAGACTGAGAGAGAGAGACAGAGAGAGAGAGGTGGTGAGAGAGCGCGAGAGAGAGATAAAGAGAGAGACAGACAGAGAGAGAGATGGAGAGAGAGGGAGATAGAGAGAGAGGGAGATAGAGAGAGAGCGGGAGAGAGAGAGATGGAGAGAGAGGGAGATAGAGAGAGAGCGGGAGAGAGAGAGATGGAGAGAGAGGGAGTATTGAGGGTTTTTATGTGTTTATATAAGGCTTGTGTTGTGTGGGAGGCAGAAAGTTTGCCCAAATTTATCAAAAGCTCCTTTGTGAAAGATAAATACCCCCTCCTCCACTCCACCTTCACCACGGCCCACCCTCCATTCACTCATCTGTGTGTGTGTGTGTGTGTGTGTGTGTGTGTGTGTGTGTGTGTGTGTGTGTGTGTGTGTGTGTGTCAGTGTCTTCTCCATTCATTCACTCTCTCAGCTCTCAGTGGGATCTGAACACAGACAGCCAGACAGACAGAGCTGTGATGGGCCCACAGCACACCTCTCTATCCATTCTGTCACTTTTTCTGTCCTCCAGTTCTGCTGTAACACAGGCCACAATGTAGAGCTGCCATTCAGCCTCAAAACCTCCAGAAAATAACTGGAGAACGGGGTGGGGGGGGGGGGGGTATGGTCAGAGTAAAATGAGAGACTGGTACTGTTTTATCATCATGATCATCTCTTAATCCTCTGTTGCACAATGTTGCCTCAGGGCAACAAACGAATTTTCCTCACTTCCCAATAACATTAAACATATTTATAGACGATAGGGTTATTTTTTATTATGAGAGCTATTGACAAGCTATTCAGTTCACTTTTCTTGCATAAAATGGACCTGATTATTAAATTCAAAAACATTTTATAAAATGTGTGCAGGGGTCCTTTTGGAGTGCGTTGCCTTGAGACAACATTGTGCGACAATGAGAAGACACGATAGAGCCGTGTGCCCTGAAGTGGAGAGACCCCGGCTTGTGACTGGCTAAATCCCTTCCACTGTCGCACAATGTTGCTTCTAGGCAACGCACTCCAAAAGGACCCCTGCACACATTTTATAACATGTTTCTGAATTTAATAATCAGGTCCATTTCATGCAAGAAAAGTGAATCGAATTTTTTTGTCTATTGTTCTCATGATGTGTGCAGTAGAGGGTAAAATAAGTCAAAAAAGCTGTTTACCAAAAAAGAAATAAATTAATAAAATTGTACTCACTTCAAAATATTTTTTATTAGTGTCTTAATGTACCGCCAACTTATTTAATTGTGTCAGAAATTTTAAGGTCCATTGGATAAAAAGAAAACTCTGTTTTTAAAAGATCATCTAGAGTCATAACTGGCTTGTGAATCACTCGACCAAACGTCTACTGGAAAATCAATATACAGTCATATGCAAAGGTTTTAAATGGACAAGTTCCAGGTTTTATTGATTTTCCAAGTGTGAGGTAGTATAAGTTAGAACATCCTTTACAGAGAACACATTTCTGCACATTTAAAGGCTCAGTTACGGTGCGGTAAACTTGAAATGTGGCCTGTGCCAAAGACGTTACAGGACATTTCATATTTCATTTTTTTCCCAATATGTTAAAATCAGCAAATAGAAATTAGAAATTGGCTAGAAATAGGCTAGAAATTGTGCACTAAAACATGCAGAAAATGTGATATTTTATAAGTGTGTTCTCTGTTCACTTAGAAAATCAACAAAACGTCATTTGACCACATACTTTTGCAAACATCTGTGTAAAATAAAACCGAACTGACCTCAGTTGTCTGTGTTTCAGGTCGCGTTTCGATGAAAGCCATCTGCCTGCAGGACCAAAGCACTCAGGTTAACTCTTCACTGTGTAACCCCCAGACCAGACCAGCGGTGGGCTCTCAACTCTGCAACACCCACCCCTGCCCTGCCCAGTACTGTTCTGAACTCTTATTAATGTGCCGTGTCTGTCTGTGGTTGTTTTTTATCCTTTTCCAGGACAAAAGTGTAGGAAACAAAAGAAAATGGTTAATAAGGTCTCAAAGTTCTATGAGTAAATATGAAGTGCAAACTCCAAAGTACATGATAATGAATTTGGATTGCATGATGATACACTATATAGACAAAAGTATTGGGACATGCTTCTTCATTTTTGAGTTCAGTTGTTTCAGCCACACCCATTGCTAACAGATGGATACAATTAGCACATAGCCCTAGCTCAGTGGCTTCAAACAGTGCCACCTGAAAAGCTCACCGCTACTGGACTCTGGAGCAGTGGAACGTATTCTGTGGAGTGATGAATCAGCTTCTCTATCTGTCAGTCTGATGGACGAGTCTGGGTTTGGCGAATGCCAGGAGAACGTTCCCTGCCTCGCTGCTCTGTGCCAGCTGTAAAGTTTGGTGGAGGAGGGATAATTATATGGGGGTGTTTTTCAGAGGTTGGTCTAGAACCCTTAGTTCCAATGAAGGTAAATCTTAAAGCTTCAGCACCAAGACATTCTGGACAATTATACACTTCCAACTTTGTGGGAATAGTTTGGGGAAGAACCTTTCCTGCTCCATCATGACTGAGCCCCAGTGACCAAAGCAGCTCCATAAAGGCCTGACTGGGTGAGTTTGGTGTGGAAGAGCTTGACTGACCCTCACAGAGTCCTGACCTCAACCCCACCCAACACCTTTGGGATGAAATAGAACGGAGATTGTGAGCCAGACCCTCTCGCCCAACATCGGTGTCTGACCTCACAAATGCTCTTCTGGATGAACGGACGGAAATTCCCAAAGACACTCTCCAAAATCCTGTAGGAAGCTTCCCAGAAGAGTGGAAGCTGTTGTATATGCAAAGGGGGACCAACTCCATATTAATGCCTATGGATTTAGACTGAGAGTCATAAAAGCTCCTGTGGGTGTGATGTGTAGGTGTCCCAATACTTTTGTCCATATAGATTAAATCTAAACAGTCCTTAAAGTTCTATGTAATTATTTGGGGTGGAATGATGGTAAACACTAAGACAGGTAGCTAAAATGATAACAGGTTCTAGCTACTAACCAGAAGGTCATAATAATATCTCTATTTGGAGTAAGAGGTTGGTCATGTTTCAGGAAAGTAGATCAGAAACTCCTCCAGGTATACGGCATAAAATGACGCACAAAATCCAGATTTTCCGCAGTAAAAGGCAAGAACCCAGTAGAACCACAGTAAGAACCACTGCTTTCTTTTAAAGCCCAGATTCAGAGTTTTTAGACAAAAAAGGGAAACATACTATAAAAGACTCTGTAGTTTATTAATCTACAATCTTTTTACATCATAACTACTAAGATTCTTACACAGCACTGTAGTCTTTGTACCACGTACTTACCCAGTTCATATCTAGAACCTGTGAGGCATTTCAGTGTAATTTAGCTAGACTGACTCGCAACTGTTACCCAAAATAATTCCCAAAAATAAGTCATGTTACCCAAAATAAGTACTCTGGAATTAATAAACCACACACTTACCTGCTTAATACCTAGAACTGTAACTGTAAAAGACAGTGTCACCAAGAAAAACGAGGGAGGCCTGCATGTATATACATTCAGTATATATTACTATGACATATACAATCAGGAACGCTGTGCTAATACTGGCCAGGCCTCCCTTTGCTCTCTGAACAGCCTCTGTTCCTCATGGCATGGATTCCACAGGTGGGAACACCACTGAAGAACACTAAACTCATTGTCTTGTTAATGAAACCAGTTTGAGACGACTTTGCTTTGTGACACAGTGCATTATCATGCTGGAAGTAGCCAATAGAAGATGGTAAATTGTGGCCTTGAAGGGATGATCATGGTCAACATGGTCAGTAAGCAGGCTGTGGCATTAAAGCGATGATTGATTGGTATTAACAGACCCAAGGGGGGCAGTCGTGGGCTGGAGGTTAGGGATCCAGCCTCGTGACCGGAAGGTCGCCGGTTTGATCCCCAGAGCCGACAGCACATGACTGAGGTGTCCTTGAGCAAACCCCCAACTGCTCCCCGGGCGCTGCGGATAGGGCTGCCCACCGCTCCGGGCAAGTGTGCTCACTGGCCCCTAGTGTGTGTGTGCTCACTAGTGTGTAAGTGGTGGTTCACTGCATGGATGGGTTAAATGAGGAGGTGAAATTTCCCCATTGTGGGACTAATAAGGGTCATTAATCTTAATCTTAAAATGTGCCAGGAAAACATTCCCTACCCCATTACACCACCTCCACCAGCCTGGACTGTTGACACAAGACAGACTGGGTCCTGGATTCATGCTGCTAGTGCCAAATTTTGAGCCTCAGCATCACTGCAAAAAGTAGCATCTTGTCAAGTGAAATTATCTAATCTAATTGATTTATCTATGATTTTCCATTTTGAGATGGTTGTGCGAAGATTATAAGATTTCCAGCTTATTTCTAGAGAAATTATATATACTGGCAGATAATTTTACTGGTTTCAAACACATTTTTTAAAACAAGCCAAATTGTGTGCTAACATACTGAGATAAATTTACCTAAAAAATCACTTCAAATAAGTAAAAAATGTCTAGAAATAAGCGAAGTAAGCTAAAATTAATCTTATGACAATCTCAACAGAAGAAATATTAGATTTATTGACTATTTTTAAGATAATTCGACTTGACAAGATGCCGTTTCTTGCAGTGACCAGACGTGGTCTCCTGCTGTTGTAGCCCATCCACCTCAAGGTTTGACGTGTTGTGCATTCGGAGATGCTTTTCCGCTCACCACAGTTGTACAGAGTGGTTATCTAAGTTAACTCAGCCTTTCTGTCAATTCGAATCAGTCTGGCCATTCTCCACTGACCTCTCATCATCAAGGCATTTTCATCTGCAGAACTACCACTATATTCTGAGTAACTCTAGAGATGCTGTGTCTAAAAATTCCAGGAGATCAGGAGAAGATATATATCAGAGGTGGACGAAGTACGCAAATCATGTAGTGAAAGTCGAGACCCCCAAGGTAAAATATCACTCCAGTGAAAGTAGAAGTTCCTCCCTTTAGACCTCCACTGGAGTAAAAGTACTAAAGTATTTCCCTTCAAATGTACTTAAGTATAAAGTAAAAGTACTAAAAGAGGAATTCTGGCTCTGATGTCCTGTTATCATTTTTATAA
>NC_051235.1:30046695-30179195 GCF_015220715.1 Pygocentrus nattereri
GCTGTCGTTCCCAATCGCTTCCACTTTGTTATAATCCCACTGACAGTCGACTGTGGAATATTTAGTAGTGAGGAAATTTCACGACTGGACTTGCTGCACAGGTGGCGTCCGATCACGGTACCACGCTGGAATTCACTGAGCTCCTGAGAGCGACCCATTCTTTCACTAATGTCTGTAGAAGCAGTCTGCAGGCCGAGGGGCTCGGCTTTATACACCTGGAACACCTGAATTCAGTGATTTGGATGGGTGACAATACACATGGGAATATAGTGTACATTAGATCATATTCATGTATTCATCCTCAGCCAGTTGGTTTCAATGATTGAAAAGAATGATTCCAAATTTTTGAATCACAGTGTTTATTATAAACCACTCATATTCATACTTTCACTGTAAATGCATGTGCGAACCTGAGTGGTTCAGTGAGGCTTGGCAACCCTTCCAGTCCTCTCAAACTGACAAACGGCTCCAAAACCCAAAAAGCCAGCGCGCTAAAAATTCACCCTTTGTTCCGCCGTGTGACCAGCAGTAGCTCAGGTTTCATCAGATGAGCTGGAATTCGCTCCGCTGTGCCGGGGCGCGTTATTTCGGGTCAGGCGCTGTAGCCGTGCCAGCGGCAGGAATGCGTGTGCAGCCCGTGATCCTCACCGTCCTCCAGACATGCTCTTGGTTTAATTGTATGGCTCGAAATATGCAAGTTATTGGAAGGTTCTGCAGAAATGAGAGTCAAAACAGGAGCCAAGAGCAGCGAGCCTCGCTGACCAGTGACACATTGTCATTTGTGTGGCGAGCAGAGAAAACAAGCCGCTCTGTGCGGCGGCGTCGGTTTCCACCCTCCGTGCAAATTGCAGTTCTCCTCCTTCCAATTTGTGCTGGGCTGTAAAAGAAAATGCAGGCCCATTTCGGTGCGGAGGGAGCGGCGGTCTCTGATAAAAACAGGGTGACCTGTGCCGCGCCGGTGGCCACAGAGCTGCCCGTGCCTGTGATTTGCTGTAATCTCGCTGTAAGCCGTCCACTTAGGTCTATTTTAAAGGCCGCTTTCATGCACGGCCAAGAAAGACGCCCAGATAGGAGAGCGGCCGAGCTGTCTGAGCTCAGAGCCGCTGGGGAGGGACGGGTTCGGGGTGGGGAAGGTCAGTTTTTATCTCTATTTCCACTCAAGATATCTGGAACTGGCGCCTGTTCATGTCAATAAAACTAATCATGCTGATATTAATTTACCCTGTTTTTAAAATGAGCTTAAAATATTAAGTGTTAAAACATAATTATCCCCAGCATGAAGTCAGTCAAAGTCAGTCAAGCCAAATAAAAGGGAATTGTGTCGTATTTACAGTAGGATATACACCAATCAGCCACAACATTATGACCACCTCATTGTCCATCTCATCATCTCCACTTACTGTATAGCTGCACTCTGTAGTTCTACAGTTACAGACTGTAGTCCATCTGTTTCTCTGATACTCTGTTACCCTGTTCTTCAGTGGTCAGGACCCCCATGGACCCTCACAGAGCAGGTACTGTTTGGGTGGTGGGCCATTCTCAGCACTGCAGTAACACTGATGTGGTGGAGGTGTGTTGTGCTGGAACGAGTGGATCAGACACAGCAGTGCTGCAGTGTCTGAGCGGTGTATCCATAATACTGAACTTTATTTTTTGGTGATTTTGTGTATTCAGACTACATTTTTGAGTTGAATTAAGGTATTGAAACGTAGTTTAGTCTGTTGCCATTAGCAACTGTGTTGATTGGCACAGGAGACAGGATTTTATTGGCTCTATCTATTTGCATATAGGGCATGTCTTTCCCCTCGTCTTATGGGCTATGTTATGTTGGGTGTATTCCATTTGATATATTTTGAGTAATGGCCTCGTTTTGCTGTTGTTGGGTATAAGAGCTTGTTCTCATGTTCTCTGTGGTTCTAGACTGACTGGGCACCACAGTGAACTGACTCTACTAAGATCAGCCTAAGTTGAATCAACCTGTAATGAGTTTTAAGTACTGTTCGTTTCGAAGCTTCTCGTTTGTCACAGGCTGGTTTTGTTACTGTGCCCTTTAAGACCAATTTATGGAAATGAGCTCTGTTCGGATTGGCTGTCCTGTATTGTGCTGTACAGTTGGATATATTGTTACTGTCCAAAGAAAAAACAAGCATCTCCAAAACGTTGATTTTTGAGTAAAAAACACTCAAAATATTGAGGACAAAACACATGAATGTATGTATGAATGTATGAATGTATGTATGTATATATGTATGACTGTGTGGATGTATGAAGGTATGTATGTATGTATGAGTGTGTATGTATCTTTTCCTGTTCCTTTTTTAGAGAATGAGAGAGTGGACAATGTGTTAAAAATAATAATAATAATAATAATATGATAATTTTCTGTGTTCTGTCTGGTAGTTGAAGTAATAGAGAGTGGAGTGTATATAGTTATTATTATTATTAATATGATAATTTTCTGTGTTCTGTCTGTTGGAGTGTGAGGCAGAGAGGCACATGTTATCATTATTATTATTAATATGATTATTGTCTGTGTTCTTTGTGTTAGTTGGAGCGTGGGAGAGTGGGGCGCGTGCAGTGTGAGCTGTGGTGGTGGGTGGCAGAGTCGGACTATACGCTGCACGAGGAAGGTGGTCTATCAGCGAGAGGAGGTGGAGTCTCCCTCACACTGCCCCGCCCCCTCACCTGCACACTCTCAGCCCTGCAACACGAACACCTGCCCACCGGAGTGGAGCACTGGAGTCTGGACACAGGTATACACACATACATATATACATATATACATACATACATACATCTCTCTCTCTCTCTCTCTCTCTCTCTCTCTCTCTCTCTCTCTCTCTCTCAGAACAACATCATTATATGATGATAAATTGTTTTGCTGTAATAACAGTGTAATAACAGAGACCGGCTGCTGTAATAAGCTCTGCAGCTGATCTCTTGCCGCCCTCTGCTGGTAGAAATATGAATTTACACACAGACCTATTTGGCATGTAGCACTTCTTTCAGAGAAGAATGTGTCAGCACACATGACTGATTATGTAAATCCCTTAGAGTTAAGCAGGCTGCTTGCTTACTGAGTCCTTAAAGGGGAATTTCATCAATTTTCCAAAATTTGGCAGTTTCATGATAGTTTTGAGAAGGTTTCAGCCTAAAACTGGTATTTTAACATCGATTCATTGCAGAGAAGTACACGCAGGGCTTTGTGAGGCAAAATAGTCCCCAAAGAATTATCATTTTTGCACTATTTTACCATAATCAATATTCTATACATAAAACCCAGAAGACTTGCGTAGGTTCACTGCTGGTTTTGGCTATATGGCTAGATTTGAGTGTCGTCTGGGCTCACATGCTCCTTACTTCACTTAACATCGCTGCAGTGGGAGGAGCTAAACGGCTGTAGGCTGAGTAGGCCAATACATTCAAACGTGTCTGTTTTTGTGACATCACAAAAGTGCTGAATTGAAAATGGGCTGATTTTACAGCTTAGTGTTCATATATGGACTGAAATGCCTGTATGCGTCCACTGTAAACAGTATTTATACATCAAAGTCCTTCATTTAAAATAAGTAAATGGCTTTCCATGGGTTGGATTTAGTTATGATTGTTTTTCTAGCAGTGTTTTTGTTCCTTACAGAAAAAGTTTTTATTTTCTTTCCTCAAAGTTTTTATTTTATTGTTTTTTAAAGTCTTTTATTTTAAAGTCTTTTATTTTATTGTTTGTTTTTATTTTCATTCCTCAAAGTTCTGAACATTGCAGTCGTGTGCAAAAGCTTTAGCCACCCAGGCAGTTTACTGCACAGTTATTGTTTATTTAATCAGTTTTATTTCTTTTCCAATGTGATCAACTCTGCAAATAAGTAGAAACTGTGCACTAAAATTTACCTAGAAATATCATATGTCTGCTTGTTCTCTTGAAAGGGCATATTCTGTGTGCGCGTACTGTTCATTTATGTAAAATTAATATGGAAAAATGTAATTTACATGTGGAGCGTCTTCATATTCTCCTTTATTCTAGCCAAGCTTGCAGTCTTGCACCAAATGTGCTGCCTATTGGATTGAACTGCTCTATATTGTTGACATGACTGATGTCTGTAGTGATTTCTGTTGTTCTCTATGTGTGGGACGACGTTTCGTCTTCATCCGTAGCACAAATGAAGGCGTTTATTTAGCAGCTTGTCCGTGCGAGAGAACTCTCCTCTCATCTCTTTTGTGTGAGATTTGATTTATGGAGCATAATTAGGAAAAACTAAAGCATTAGCATCCGTACAGATCAGCCTGGCCCACCCGGACCGCTGGGACTTTTCTGATGGCTGTTTTTAATTGGTCTCTGTATGATGTATCATAAATCTTTGATGTGCTTTGCATCAACAAATAGCTAATAGGTTCTGGCTGGGGTTAGTTCTCTCCACGATTCAAAAGGGTTGACGAGTTTGTTGATGGCATTCTTCAGAAGTCAGACTGAGTTCATTTGGCTCGTCTCGCTCAGAGAGTTTAAACCGGCTTCTACAAACTGCGGGCTTCAAAACACATTGACCTTCCTGTTTTTAAAGAGAAGAAAAAAAAATACGAACATAAAATGTGCATGAAAATATACGGTTTCCCCCTCAGATTTCAAGTTTGACATTTCTACAGCATGTCAGGACATTCGGTGCTCGTGGTGAGGCAGGGCAGCATTAATACAAGCTAAAAAACAGTGCAAACAAAATAAATAACAAACGCAGGGCGACTCAAAACGATTCATCTGATTTCAAAGCGTCATATTTCTACAACCCTGAGGCACCGAGGAACCAATCACAGTCCAACTGTAAGATGGGGGTTATAGAGTTTCTGACTGGCTTCTTCAGTCTGAGAGGAGCTGAGACCCCTGAGCAGAAAGCGTTCTCCACGTCAATAAGAGTGAATCCGTCAGAACTATGCAGAGGGATTTTCATCAGTGAAGCTCCAGCAGGTGAAGCAGTGAAGCTCCACCCTGGAGCCAGGCCTGGGGGAGGGGCTCGCCAGCGAGCGTCTGGTGGCCGGGTGCCCCCTCCCATCGGTTGCTGAAACTGGCTTTTGGAACTTGGAACGTTACCTCACTGGCAGGGAAGGAGCCTGAGTTGGTGCGCGAGGTTGAGAGATACCGGCTAGATATAGTCGGGCTCACCTCAACACACAGCTTGGGCTCTGGGTCCAATCTCCTTGAGAGGGGCTGGACTTTATTCTTATCTGGAGTTGCCCATGGTGAGAGGCGGCAGGCAGGTGTGGGCTTTCTCATAGCCCCCGACTCTGCACCTGTATTTTGGGGTTTTCCCCGGTGGACGAGAGGGTAGCTTCCCTACACCTTCGGGTTGGGGAACGGGTCCTGACTGCTGTCTGTGCTTATGCACCGAACAGCAGTTCAGAGTACCCAGCCTACTTAGAGTCCTTGGGAAGGGTGCTTGAAAGTGCTCCTCCTGGAGACTCTATTGTCCTACTGGGGGACTTCAACACTCATGTGGGCAATGACAGTGAAACCTGGAGGGGTGTGATTGGGAGGAATGGCCTCTCTGATCTGAACCTGAGTGGTGTTCAGTTTTTGGACTTCTGTGCAAACCACAGTTTGTCCATCACGCACACCATGTTTGAACACAAGGATGTCCATAAGTGCACATGGCACCAGGACACCCTAAGCCGCAGTTCAATAATTGACTTTGTAGTTGTGTCATTCGACTTGCGGCCATGTGTTTTGGACACTCGGGTAAAGAGAGGAGCTGAGCTGTCAACTGATCACCACATGGTGGTGAGTTGGATCAGGTGGTGGGGAAGACGCCGGTCAGACCGGGCAAACCCAAACGTATAGTGAGGGTTTGCTGGGAATGTCTGGCAGAAGAACCTGTCAGATTGATCTTCAACTCACACCTCCGTCAGAACTTTGACCAGATATCGGGGGAGGTGGGGGACATTGACTCAGAATGGGCCATGTTCCGCACCTACATTGTTGAAGCAGCTGAATGTAGCTGTGGCCCAGGTGAGAGACGCCATCAAGCTGAAGAAGGAGTCCTACCGGACATGGTTGGCCTGTGGGACACCAGAGGCAGCTGACAGGTATCGACAGGCCAAGAGATCTGCGGCTTCAGTCGTCACCAAGGCAAAAACCTGGGTTTGGGAGGAGTTTGGTGAGGCCTTGGAAAGTGACTTTAATTCGGCTCCGAAAATATTCTGGCAAACCGTCAGGCGACTCAGAAGGGGAAAGCAGTGTGCCACTAGCACTGTATGTAGTGGAGATTGTGTGCCGCTGACTTCGACTGAGGATGTCATTGGGCGGTGGAAGGAATACTTTGAGGACACGTTCTCCAGTGAGGAGGCAGAGTCTGGAGACACGGGAATAGGCTCGTTCATTACTGAGGCCGAAGTGATTAAGGTAGTTAAAAATCTCCTTGGTGGCCAGGCCCCAGGGGTGGATGAGATCTGTCCCAAGTTCCTCAAGGCTCTGGATGTTGTGGGGCTGTCAGCTGACATGCCTTTTCAACATTGCGTGGACATTGGGGGTGGTGCCACTGCATTGGCAGACTGGGGTGGTGGTGCCTCTTTTTAAAAAAGTGGACCGGAGGGTGTGTTCCAACTACAGGGGAATCACAGTCCTCAGCCTCCCTGGTAAGGTCTATGCAGGGGTACTGGAGAAGAGAGTCCGGCTTATAGTCGAACCTCGGATTCAGGAGGAGCAGTGCGGGTTAGGACCAACTCTGGAACACTGGACCAACTCTTCACGTCTCCAGGATCCTAGAGGGTTCATGCGAGTTTGCCCAACCAGTCCACATGTGTTTTGTGGATCTGGAGAAGGCACTCGACTGTGTTCCCCTTGACTGTATTCTGTGGGAGGTGCTTCGGGAGTACAGGGTACATGGCTCTTTGCTACGAGCCATTCAGGCCCTGTACAAACAAAGCAGGAGTTTGGCTCGCATGGCCAGCAGTAAGTCAGACTCGTTCCCAGTGAGAGTTGGACTCCATCAGGGCTGCCCTTTGTCACCGATTCTATTCATAATTTTTATGGATAGAATTTCTAGGCGCAGTCAAGGGACGGAGGGTGTCCGGTTTGGTGACCTCATGGTTGGTTTGCAGCCGAGTGTGAAGTGGCCGGAATGAGAATCAGTACCTTTAAATCCGAGACCATGGTTCTCAGGCAGAAAAGGGTGGAGAGCTCTCTCACGGTCGGGGATGAGCTCATGCCTCAAGTGGAGGAGTTTAAGTATCTCAGGGTCTTGTTGACGAGTGATGGTACAAGGGAGCGGGAGATTGACAGGTGGATTGGTGCTGGGTCAGCATTGATGCTCTTTACCAGTCTGTTGTGGTAAAGAAAGAGCTGAGCCACAAGGCAAAGCTCTCGATTTACCGGTTGATCTACGTTCCCACCCTCACCTATGGTCATGAGCTTTGGGTAATGACCGAAAGAATGAGATCGGAATACAAGCAGCCGAAATGAGTTTCCTCCGCAGGGTGGCTGGACTCTCCCTTCGAGATAGGGTGAGAAGTTCGGTCATCTGGGAGGGACTCTGAGTAGAGCCGCTGCTTCTTTACGTCGAGAGGAGCCAGTTGAGGTGGTTCAGGCATCTGGTTAGGATGCCTCCTGGACGCCTCCCTCGTGAGGTGTCACAGGCAAGTCCACCCGGGAGGAGACCCCGGGGAAGACCTAGGACACGCTATATTGCCCAGCTGGCCTGGGACTGCCTCGGAATCCCCCCCGGAGAGCTAGTGGAAGTGGCTGGGGAAAGGGAGGTCTGGGCCTCATTGCTTAGGATGCTGCCCCCGCGACCCGAACCCCAGAGAAGCGGAAGATGATGGTGCTGGGTGCTGGATGGATGGAAGCTCCAGCAGCTCAGAGCGTTCGGCGCTGGTTCCACAGCACTGGATGATCTCCAAAATCCCACTGAAAGAGCCGTGAGAGCAGCGACGCCCGACACGCTCAATCCAGTCTGGGATGTGTTTGACTGTGGTGTTGATGTCGTCCGTACAGCTGGAGAAGGTTCAGACTGAGGCTATATAAATAAATTCAGACTATATATATAAATAACCGTTTCCCTCCAGCAAAACACACACGCATGCAGTTATATAATATAATAAATAATATTACCAGTGACAGAGTGAAATGGTGAACTGGTGAAATGGACCATTTTAGTGCATTGGTTCACACTGTGGAGTCACAGTAAAGCTAAATCCCTCTTTCTCTCTCTCTCTCTCTCTCTCTCTCTCTCTCTCTCTCTCTCTGTGCAGTGCTCTAAGACATGTGGGCGTGGCCTCAAGACACGGAGCGTGTTCTGCCGGAGCACTGACCCTGGCGCCCGGGCAGTGGTGGTGCCGGACAGCATGTGTAAAGTCCATCTAAAGCCCAAAGCGCAGGAGACGTGTGTTCTGAGCCGCTGTCCGAAAAACGAGCGACTACAGTGGGTCCCCTCTGCCTGGGGAGAGGTAGGTTCAAGGTTAATTAGGCCAAGGGTCAAACGAAATGATGTATCCTTCATTTTTTTATCTGACATTCATTCATGTGTGACTGGATCACCAGCATTTATTGGAATTAAGCAGTATAATGATACGGTGTAATTATAACAGTACATTACAGCACAAGAAGCTTTTCTGCTTATTGTGGAAATATTATGTGTTCCTTCAGGCCTCTTTTCCGCTGTAGGGCCAAATGGTTGTCAGGGCTCCACTGGGCCGGTTATGGTTTCTTTTCCCATTTGCTGTGCAGCCAAACCAGACTTAACATTCACCACAATGGTTTAACGTTTATTACGTGGGTTGACAGTCATGCACTGCTGTAATTTACCAATCAGCCAACAGCCACGTCATCACATCATCCCACCAAAAGTCCTGCATCCAGAGCAAGGTTAGGTAGCTGTGCTAAGCTGGCCTGAACGTGCTCTGGGTCAAAGGGGTCATATTATGAGTAGAGCTGTGTGGCTTAGCTGTAGCTCACTATCAGAGTATTAAAGATAAGATAATCAGACAACGATCACAACAATGACTAAATATGGAGACACAGAGATGCAGTCGTACGTCCGTTTATGGCAATTAAGACAAACATTATGGCCAAAGTTTTCTTACTCAAGTCGCAGCATTTTGACCAGATCTGTGGCCACCAAAACATTAATACTACAGAGTGAACAGCAGGGGTTTCTGCTCTGTTGTGGCTCCACAGCTGAATCAGATCAGTAGGTAATAATAAAATAATCCTCCTCTACAGTAAAATAAAGCTCTGCTGATCCTTCAACCCAGTTTAACAGTAAATGGTCTTAAACGCTGGAGTTAATGTAGAACTGCTGAATCACCCTTTAACCCTGAAGATCAGCGCAGACGGCTGGTCACCATAGCAACACAAACAACAGTCTCGCCCAGCTAGTAGCTACGAAACGGCAAAGAGAGAGATTTAAGACGAACGTCGATAATTTGGAGATGAATGGTCAGATTTGGGTTTATAATCACTCCAGCTGGTTTCCTGATAGGTTTAATCTGCAGCCAGAAACTGAAACACTAAAAATTCAGCTACACCATTTAAGGTGGAACGGGAAAATTCGAACAAGAAGCTGGCGAATGAGAAGCGACTTCAGTCTCACAGGAAAACTATTGCAACTTGAAACTATTGAAGTTTCTTGCTGGAGTTTCGAGAAAAGCAGCTAAACCTTAAAGCAGAGCAAAGCAGTGAGTCTGAGTTTTGTTTATATTTTCCCTATTTTTGTTTATACATACATTATTTATATATATCTGGTTGTGTATATGTATATATATATATATATATATATATATATATATATATAGAGGTGCAAATGTTGCCAAAACCAAACCAAAACCAAAGCTATGCTGACCACTCAGTGGCTTAAGCTGGACATTTCAGTCTCCGTCTCGAGTTTTTCAGCTCTTCAGTCTTTTGCTGATTCTGCTCGTCCCCCTCACTCTGTTCCCGCTCAGCTCTTTTTAAAGGCGCTCATGCTGCCAGCCAGATCAGCATCAGCTGTTCTCATTAAGGGCAATGTGAGCACCGGAGCCGAGAGGGAACGAGAGCTCGCCCCTCCGCCTCCTCGCTGGTAACTCAGCCGCCTGGGTCGAGGGTAAGGTGTAGTGAAGCGGAGCTCGGGACTTGCTCCTTGCTCTGGTGCCTCTCGTGGTCGGCACCAGCGCCCTCGCCCTCCTCCTCCCGCCATCACTCTCGTGACTTGTATAAGTCCGGAGAGCTCAGGCTTTGCCTTCCACCCCCTCCCCCACTCGCAGGTCTCTCCCCGGCGTGCCCGCCAAGGTTCATTGCCGCTGGGTTTTCGGGCCCCACCTTTCTGCCGGCTCTTGCGGCCGTCATCGCCGGGGCCTGGGGGGCGGGCACATGCCACGATGTCATACACTATACTAATATGTCAGGATGTACTGAGACAGCCAAGACGGTAAAATATACATAAAATGTTGCAGCTGCTAAGGTGGTTCGATTTTTGTTGAAAGGACCAAATGGCTCTTCGTAGTGTTTGGGTCGCGACCCCTGGTCTACTGCTAGACTATCATTAACCATGTTTACCCAGTCCAAGAAGCTTAACAAGCTTTCAGTACATCAGAACACCAGCCACGCACTCCATTCAGTACCAGTAGTTTACAACCATCTGACTGAATATTTTGGCAAGATAAGAATCCGGACCAAGAAGGATCTTGGACAATGAAATGCTATTGAAACTGTAGCTTGCCCACTCGTACAGCACTGTAGCATGTTTGGGGGTTAGCCGGAGAAGCTAGGGGTCAGCAGAGCCTGCAGAACTCGCTGACCATGGACATAGAACAAAACACAACAGTGGGCACTGGCAATACAAACACTAACCTGAGGAAACAGCACCAAAATCCACAAACTATAGGCGTAGGTAGAGACTCCCAGGACACGCAGATGGGCAGACGCAGAAATCGTGGCACCACAAAATGATTTTCATAATTTTAAAGACATTTTTAAGATTTATACTCAAATGCTTGTTTCTATGATACATACAGCTGGTCAAGTTGATGCATGTATGTGCTTATTTTTAAATATCTCCAAAACGGTAACTTTTACAGGAGAAAGAAAAAAAAAACATACTTTATTTTTACTGTAAGTCAGTGGAACCAGACGTCTTTTCAAGTAATTGTGGGTCATTGCTTTTGGTCTATTCATCATAAAATTTATGCACAATGTAAAAGGCAACAGGAATTTTCAGACTATGCCACAACTGGAAAACGCGGAGGAGATACGAGCTGTTTGAGGGAACATCTTGAGTGTGCATCAAGGTGAAGTGGAGACACTTTGAAGCGTTTAAAATAGAAGGTGGATTTAAAATAAGAGTTTGAGTTTGTTTAGCAGAGCCCTGGTCACTGCCTGCTGCGTTATTTCAGACGTTGCTGTTGTTCCACACTGTGTAGAATGGTCAAATAAAAAAGAGGCCTTTATATAATCACAGGCAGCGCATTACTGCGCCTCTGTATCATCCAGGCAGATCAGTATTAGAACAGTCTGAGCTCTGTCTCTGTATCAGCCTCCGTCTAGACTGTCACCGCGTGATTCCCCCGCGCTGCTCTGCTGCTCTCGCCACATCCCTCTTCAAACAAGCACCGTTATTAGCCTGTTGCCATGGAGACACTGGATGACCCTGCCTCCAGCTTTCACTGGGGTGTGTGTGCCTGGGTTTGGGGCGCGAGGGCGATTATGTACAGCTGTACGCTGAAGTTTGGGCAAATTACACTTTCTCATCTTTTCTAAGTGCAAATAAGTTTCTGCCACTTTGTTTATACGTCCATATAAAGCTATTAACATATGTTATTAACAGTGTTTAATCACTATCTGTCTATCTATCTATCTATCTATCTATCTATCTATCTATCTATCTATCTATCTATCTATCTGTCTGTCTGTCTGTCTGTCTGTCTGTCTGTCTATCTATCTATCTATCTATCTATCTATCTATCTATCTATCTATCTGTCTGTCTGTCTGTCTGTCTGTCTGTCTGTCTGTCTATCTCTGTCTGTCTCTCTGTCTTTCTCTATTTGTCTATCTGTCTGTGTCTGTCTGTCTATCTATCTATCTATCTGTCTGTCTTTCTATCTGTCTGTCTGTCTGTCTGTCTCTCTGTCTATCTCTGTCTGTCTGTCTCTCTATCTATCTATCTATCTATCTATCTATCTATCTATCTATCTATCTATCTATCTATCTATCTGTCTGTCTGTCTGTCTGTCTATCTCTGTCTGTCTGTCTGACTCTCTGTCTTTCTCTATTTGTCTATCTGTCTGTGTCTGTCTGTCTATCTATCTATCTGTCTGTCTTTCTATCTGTCTGTCTGTCTGTCTATCTATCTATCTATCTATCTATCTATCTATCTATCTATCTATCTATCTATCTATCTATCTATCTGTCTGTCTCTGTCTGTCTGTCTCTCTGTCTTTCTCTATCTGTCTATCTGTCTGTCTGTCTGTCTCTCTGTCTATCTCTGTCTGTCTGTCTCTCTATCTATCTATCTATCTATCTATCTATCTATCTATCTATCTATCTATCTATCTCTGTCTGTCTGTCTCTCTGTCTTTCTCTATCTGTCTATCTGTCTGTCTGTCTTTCTATCTGTCTGTCTGTCTGTCTGTCTCTCTATCTGTCTGTCTTTCTATCTATCTGTCTTTCTATTTGTCTGTCTGTCTGTCTGTCTGTCTTCTCTCAGACCAAATCCAGGTCTTCCTTTATGTTGTGCAGACTTGTTGATGTAGTTTGGAACACAGGTTGACCTACGTTGGCACGTCTACGTTACCTTAATGAAAACCTGGGCGCAGTGTGAGGCGGATGAGAGACGGTTTCTGGTTGAATTAACAGAATTTGGGTGACTATTGACTTCCAGTGTTTTCTGGCAGTTAGCCTCGTAGCTCCAGTTTAAAACGAAAGAAGCAAAGTGTGTAAACTGAGCGTCTCTGCTAATGTACGACATCTGAAAAGTGGAAAATTGTGCAAGTTTGACCATTCCTGTAAATCGTGGACCTAAATAAGGAATCTGAGTGTATGTGTGGCTCTAACAGCATCTCTCTTTTCGTGTCCAGTGTTCGGTCTCGTGTGGAGGAGGGTTTAGGAGGCGTGAGCTGCGCTGCGGAGAGAGAGACTCCACCGGAGGATTCTCTGAATTCCCCCCGCGGAGGTGCAGGAACGTGCGGAAGCCCCAGACTGAGCTCCAGCAGGCCTGCAATAAAGCCCCCTGCCCTCAGCTCCCCCCACCCAGCCTGGGCAGAGCGGGCAGCGCCATCGGGCTGGGCTGGTACTCCTCACCCTGGCAACAGGTACCATTAACAGCACAGACAAGTCAGTTATCTGTCTGTCTGTCTGTCTGTCTGTCTGACTGTCTGTCTGACTGTCTGTCTGTCTGTCTGTCTGTCTGACTGTCTGTGAAGAATGAAATGTATATTCTTTACCTCAAACCTCACTGCAAAAAAAAAAATCTTCACTGTTAAACTCACAGCACCTCCTAATGAAAGAAGTATGTTAATACAACATGAATACTACAAGACGTTGGAGTAACTTCATCTGAAATATTCCAATTAACTCAAAAATGAATTGCTGAGATAGTAACTCGGTCATTCTGAGTAAGATTGCTTTTTTGAGTGAAGTAACTTTATTTAAATGTATTATATTCACTATTTTTATTTAACTTGGCTGTACATGCGAATACAAACAGGCCAATAATGGGTTGATTTAAAAGACAAAAGAAAAAAAAAATTAAATTAAAAAATTTGGACTTGTGGTTTTTTCCTTACTTTATTTTGATGATTTCATCAAACGGGACCTTTGAGTTGAATCTGTTTAGACTCTCAGCATTACTTGATAAATGTCTGTCCATCATTCCTATTGGCTCTTAGTACCATTCATTTACATATTGGGCGTGTCTCTTCGCCGTCTGTGTAGTTTAGTGCAGCAGTGAATTTAAATGATGACTACTTAATTCATCTGAGTGAGTACAGCTTTAAACATGAGTCCCGAATACTCAATCACTTTAATATCAACAAATCAAATGGACTTAGGACAGTTTACCCAATTTACTGAAGTGTATACAGCAATAAACAAATCGCTGCTGTCAGAAGAAAACCTCGTTTCTCCATTTTTGTTGTCAGTTTTTGACATAATTTGAAAAGGCCTGTTGCCGTTAACATTGTGTGTACTTTTCATGATGAATGGACCAAAAGAAACGGCCCAAAATGACTTGGACAAAATTCTGGTTCCATTGACTTCCTTTAAAAGTAAAATATGTTTTTCTTCTCCTACTTGAAAAGGTCTCATTTTAAGGTACGAGGTTTTTTCTTCTGAAAACAGCGACATGTTTTGTTCACGCTCAGTTCAGGTCATTATTTATGGTCAAATAATTTGAGTTGTTGAACTTCAAACATTCGAGTTAATCAGTTTCCTCAAACCATTTGCGTCGACCTATTGGCCTTTCGTGTTGGTTAATTAAATGCAGTCAATATGTCTGATGATGACAATGTGGAAAAATTACTATTCGATATTTTCAGCCTGTTTCTGGAACTTTTGGATCTCATTTCGAAAGTCTTACGTAAAAAGTCAAATGGTCCCACTGCACCAGCAGGTACTTTTACTTCCTTCCAAAAATATTCCAAAAAAGAATACGTTTTATCTCTAGATAAAATCGCCTAAAACTAGAACAATGTCTAAAAGTTGCAGTAAAGATGGTTGAAGTGAAGACCAAACCAAAAGGCCAAGACAAGACAACTGAACGTGTGGTTTAATCTTAAAGGTTCAGCCGAAAGGCAAACGTAATTAATTAATCAGAGAAGACGTGTTTGGTGTCTTCAGGTTGCTTTAGCACTGGAGCTATGAGGCTAATGTAGGCCGAGTAATGAAAGCTTATAACCCCCAATTAACCCACAATGCTAACTGTATGCAAAAGACGCCCTGTTGTCTATAAACATGGACACAGTTCAGACGTCTGTAGATGCTGCTAGTGTTTTTGGCTGTGTGATGCATTTTAGTCCATGCAAGTAGACAAGCTCCACACGGTCTGAGGTGAATCAGTGTCCGTCAGGTTAACCTGTGTGTGTGTGTGTTGCAGTGTACAGTGTCGTGTGGAGGAGGCGTGCAGACCCGCAGCGTCCAGTGCCTCAGGCATGGCCGTCCTGCGGCCGGGTGTTTACCCCAGCACAGACCCCTCAGCTCCCGAGCCTGCAACACACACTTCTGCCCCGCCCCCGGCCCTGCCCACGGCCCTGCCCACAGTCCTGCTCTTAAAGGTACAGGTCTCATCATATACATGCACACTCACACTCACACCATCACACATGGTCATTTAATCTGGACCGGCCTAAAACATTCATGAGAATCAGCTTTAGCTTAGATGAGATAAAAGAAATTAGTCTTGTACTCATGGGTTTATTCTCAAAGTTTGACAGAGGTGCCAGTCGTGGCCCAAATTAAAGCTAGGGAACAAAAGCTATATATACACTCTACATGTATATAATCTGCACTCAGCGGCCACTTTTGGTTGGTGATTCGAGTTCCTGTTGCCTTTCTATCATCTGGAACCAGTCTGCCCGTTCTCCTCTGACCTCTCACATCAACAAGGCATTTTCGTCCACACAACTGACCGCTCACTGGATATTTCCTCTTTTTCGGACCGTTCTCTGTAAACCCTAGAGATGGTTGTGCGTGAAAATCCCAGCAGATCAGCAGTTTCTGAAATACTCAGACCAGCCCGTCTGGCACCAACAACCACGCCACGTTCAAAGTCCCTTAAATCCCCTTTCTTCCCCGTTCTGATGCTCGGTCTGCACTTCAGCAGGTCGTCTTGACCACCTCTACAGGCCTAAATGCAGTGAGCTGCGGCCGTGTGATTGGCTGATTAGCTACTTGTGTTAACAAGCAACTGAACACCTAATAAAGTGGCCGGTGAATGAATCTATCTATCTATCTATCTATCTATCTATATATATATATATATATATATATATATATATATATATATATATACAGACACATATACATACAGGGTGAGTTTTTTTATTTTATTTTTTATTTTATGTACTTTTATTTCTGGGGTCATCTCAAAACAAACTGTGTGTGCTGAGAAAACTTTCCAGGAGAAGAGAAAAACCTACTTCGCTTTTAATGGATGTCAATGGAACCAGATTTTTTTCCAAGTAATTTTGGGCACTTTTGTTTGTTCTAATTTTCATGAAATTGACACACAATGTAAAGAACAACAGACATTTTCAAATCATCTCAAAAACGATCCAAGCTTTTGTTTCCGACAGCAGTGATATGCGTACATGCACTGACCGGTCATAACAATAAAATCACCTGCCATTGACCATGTAGTTTCACTCTGTAGTTCTGTAGTGTAGTATATATATTTATATATAGTTATAGTATATTTATATATATATATATATAGTTCTGATATTTATTTGTATTTGTCCACTCATCATGACATTTTGACATGGTGTAAATGGCAAACAATAAAAAACACATTTTCTACAGTATTAATTTATAAACAATACTGTAGTTTTTCCAGTTTTATCGACACGTAAAATACGTGACATTCTGATTTTATCACCTCTGTGTTACTGATGCTGTTTGGCTTTCTGGACGCAAATAACATTTCTATATCTCCTATATCTTCATACTAAACCTGCAAAAGTGATCAAAACCTGCATGTTACAATCATTTTATCCATTTATCTCCAAACAAATTGGCTTTTTGTTACTGAAAATCCATCCGGGTCACTCTATCCAAACTAATGTACATGTACCAGAAAGTGTACCTGTATCTATAGATGTCATTTTGTAAATGATGTTAAAGCCACTGTAACACACCACTGTTCCTTTTTCCCCTCCAGGAGAGCAGAACTGTATTGATTACTATGGCTGGTGTCACCTGGTGCCCCAACACGGCGTGTGCAACCACAAATTTTACGGCGAACAGTGCTGCAAGTCATGTTCAGCCAATAAGCTTTAGAGCTGGAGGACTACATTTCCCATGAGCCCCCTCACTGACTCTTTCTGGCTGGGAAATAAAAGCCTACAGATACCCCGAGGGCCCAAACTGGATATTTTGGGGGGGGAAGTGCAGAGAAAATGAAAGCTGGAGGCGCGGAGCCCTCGTTGTTCCTGGAGTACTTGATTGCAGAACACTTTGGAGGAAAAAATGGACTCGTGTTTTTGCCAAAACTGTGTTCAAGAGAGGCTCTGCAGGTTTGGGAACTACCGCGCAACTGGAAATTCAGTGCTGTAAAACAGCCACGCCTGTCTCTGTACAGCTTTTTGTGTGGAAATCATGGTTAAAAGATCAGTATTTTCTAAGCCATCCAGTTCCACGAGCTATGGATCAGTTCATTTATATATTGTGTACATTTCGGAGTCCCTTTAAATTATTCTGGTTAAATTGTGACTGTGCATGTCTATTGTACTGTAGATTTGACCTTTGCACCTTGTTTTGTTTGTGTGACCTCTTCATAAACACCATCAGAAGATACTTTACAGTCAATATTTTTACATCGTTTTAAAGTCATTCTGCCTGTTTTATTTGTTCGCGTCTGTGTACTGGTGCTGTTTCCACGTTAGGATGTGCTATTAATGTTCACATTCCCTATCCATCGATGGTGCAGGCTTCTGTTTTTGTGGAAATAAACCTCAAATCTTTCATCTTAAAGATATTATAGACATAAACTGCACCGTTTGTTTGAATGCTGTGTGGTGTGTTTACCTCTTTTTACGCTTTTTCCATTTAAAATCCCCAGTTAAGAAAATTCTCCATCATTGCAGAGACTCAAACGTTAATTTATACCTACATATAATCCTCCGTAAGTCACTCATAACACATTACACTCTTCCTTTTTCCCAGCTCCTCTCTTCACTCATCCTCCCCCTCTCTCTCCATTCTCCCTCATTCTACTTTCTCACAATCTCTGCGCATTTCTCTCTCTTCTCTCTCTCTCCTTTTTTTGTGTGATCCTCATTTCACATGGCCCATAACCCCACACCCCGATTAGTTTAATGCATTTTGATTTTTTTTTTATTTCATAGCTCACAAAATAATCAATAGTTCACATTGAAGTCACATCATCATCTTGTTATGTAAGTAATGTTATCACATAAAATCAGAACCACTCACAGGCCTTTGAGGGGTCGAAGGTATCAGAGGCCCCAAAAGCACCATGACAATAACAACCACTCCATCTCTAGGTCCCAAAAGTGCTCGGTTTATTAAAGCCACACGCATATTTACGCTCGCGAGAACAAAAAAATCAATTAAAGGAACTTAAAGAGTGGAAGAGGAACCTCTTGGATATGAGATCAGCTTCAGACAGTTATTCTAGCCTCATGGGAAAAGGAGCTATCAAAGATCTGTAAGTCTGGGCCCAAGAAGCCACACCGAACTCCCACCAACCAGAACTAACCTCCCAAATCCTTTTAAGTGCTTGGCCCCACCCATCTAGGATCTGGGCCAACCCATGTCTATACTCTGGGTGACAAGAGCTTAGAATTAAAGGCATAATCGTAATCATACACTGTCACAGTCACGTTCACTCTACTTACAAAGATACGGTTATACATGGATGTCATGGTACCATTCGATTTTCCAACTAGATCAGCTTTTATCTGTACACAGCTGGCTCTTCACAGCCCCCCCACCCCCTCCTGTATCACAAAGGGCTCTTCTGGAACCAGTAAGGAACGAGCTCACCTGGGCTCCCACTCCTATAGAGGCCTCTCATCAGGTGAGTAACATTTAGTCTTTACAATGTCCTTTACTCTTAAACATGTTACTGCGATAGCGTTTACTAGTCTGTTTAAGGTGAGGCGCTTTGAAACCGTCCAGTGATGCGCCGGGGCTATCTGACATCATCACAGCTGCACTTAGAGAGGCTATTTCTAAAGAAATATTCAGGCACAACATAAAAAAAAGCAAACTATGCTGCAAAATGAGCTTTTACAATAAAAAGCAACAAAATATGGCCCAACAAAAAGTTAGTTCAACTTATAAGGATATCCCTGTCGTCAGAACAAAACCTCGTATCTCCGTTTTTGTTGATTTTCAGTTTTTGGCATGATTTGAAAAAGCCTGTTGTCATTTACTGTAGTCTGTAAATTTCATGATGAATGGACTAAAAGAAATGACCCAAAATGACTCGGAAAGACGTCTGGTTCCATTGACTTCCACTAAAAGTAAAGTAGGTTTTTTTCCTTCTCCTGTGAAGTTACCGTTTTGGAGATACGAGGTTTTGTTCTGACAGCAGTGATCATTAAAATAACAATTAAATAAATAGTAGAAATAAAATGTGAAAACCACAGGATGTCTCACATTTCATCAAGGGCTCATTAGAGCAGCCACATATGCCATCGCTCTGGTGAAGGTCTCTCTGCCGGTTGGAGGGGCGTCAGTGGCCACTTTTCCCTTGTAGAGCCATTCTGAGCAGTTACGAGTGGCTACCTGCTTACAGCCCAGTACCTAAACACTCTGTCCACCACAAAACACGTTTGATTCCAGCTGTCACTCCAACACGGGACTCTCAGCGTGCCCTCAGATTATTTATCCTCTAACCGGCCGGTCTTTGAGCACCAGTTGCTGAAACTGAACCTGTGCTGCAGTGGGAGGCCTTGTGCACTCATGTTCCCTTAGCCCACCAGGCTATAGCTTAAAACACTACAGTACAGGCTCCATTTCAGCTTTCTGTCACTCTAACAACAATCAGTCCACTTTGCACTCACTTATTATATTTTATCATCTGTGCTTTGAAAGCAGAGCACCAGTTAATCTAACTGAAACTGTACTCTGGTGTTTTGGGACCTCAGGAAGCCAGAAAAACCAGCAAAGAACAGTATTGTTGGTCAAAACCAGCATAGTATGAGCACAATAGCTCAATCAGAATAGAATATGCTCATGTGTACACCTCCGTCTGAATAGTCTAGAACGATAGAGGCCTTTCAGAATACAGTGTCTATCTGATTAAATGAGGTAATCCTGTAAATAATCCGTAAAACAGCAGAATAATATCCGTGTAAACGTCTGTATCTGATTACATTCCCTATCGGAAAGTCCGTTCTGCCTGTGTGTCGCGTCACAGTGAGAGTTTATACCGTTCAACACGGCGGAGCAGAAACTGGTCTGCAGAGGAGACGAAGTTCATGCTCTGATCTTTAAAAGACGGCGGTGGGACGGACGTCCAGCTTATGTGTCTCAGAACACGACGTCTTCCTCTCGGCCTTCTTTAATAAAGACATGTGAAGGACGTTTTCCTGAGTCTGACGTCATTTTAAAGCTGTTAAAAACACAAGCACTGCTCACTGCTGCTCATCTCACTCTGACTGGACTGACATGATGCTGGTTGTCATGGTAACATTTACACCAAGCAGTGCTCTATGCTTTGGATCTGATTACTTGTAGTGAGCATGTAAACGGAGATTCTCCATCAGGTTGTTGAGTAGAGTGAGAATAAACACCTCTGTCTTCATCTGTAATCATAATGTATTTAATTAAATTGGTAGCTTTAAATCTCAGCGTGTGGCTGTTTGTGTGACATAATCAGCTTCTATGCCAAACGTCAACAATCTGGTCATCACTCAGCTCACTTGCAAAGAACGTCTGGAATGAGAGAAGAGAGTGATGTGCGTGATCTGATGTGTCGGTTAAACGTATATACTGTCTTCATTTGCTTCATATGACACATTCTGTTTGATGCAAATTAGCAAAAAAAATGTTTTGTCTATTCAGAGGTTTTTAAAAATTGAAAAAATGCAATTTTTCATGTCATCAGTTCTGTCACATGTACTGTGCTTAAACCTTTAGCAGAGTTGATCACTGTAATGGTCTTCTTACTGAACTTCCTGAGAGTTTGTCCTTTACAGCTCGTACAAAACGCAGCAGCATCCTAACAAAAACAGAGCTCAGATCAGCTGTACTGACTGACTGTATCCTTCAGGATAGACTTTAAAGCTCTGCTACCAGTTTTACAGGCTCTAAATGATCTTAAAGCACCACTTACATCACAGAGTGTGGGTCTGTTTATGATCTCAGATCTGCAGATACTGACCTTCTACAAAAACTGTAACAGAGAAAACAACGGGAGACTCGTTCAGTTCTTCTGCTTCTAATCTGTGGAGCTCAGTTCAGTGTTAATTAGACTGTCGAGCTCAGAGCTCATCTTTAATAAACATCTGAAGACACGTCTCTTTAACTCAGAGCTTCAGTAAACTCTACGTCTCGTGGTTTTTATCTTCATCTTCTGTCTTTAAAGCACTTTGAGCTGCCACCAGCATGAAAAGTATGATATAAATAAAAGTATGATTATTATTATTATCATATTATTGTTATTAGTATGTCCCCAGTGTTCTGGTCATAAACCACACCACTGTTGATAATATAGGCTTTGTGGAGTCTCTGCTGATTCCCTCCTGCTCTGTGCTCTGTAACCTCTTACGTTTCTCTTTTGTCTGTCTCTGTATGAGAACAGCGTGGAGGGCAGGTTATTTTGGTGGGATTAAAGCCGTCAGACTGGGTTTAGGTAGAGGGATGTGTGTGTTGGGGGTGGGAGATGGGGGGGGGGGGTCTCAGGCGGCAGCCTCATTTGTAGCTGTCAGGCTGTGTTGGCCTTTTCTCACTAATGTAAAGATGGCAGAGAGAGAGAGAGAGAGAGAGAGAGAGAGAGAGAGAGATTATCATCTCAGACAGACTGACAGCTGCTCGCTCACCCTTCTTGGGCTTGCTGGAGTTTGACTGGGTGGCCTTAACCTGCTATCTGGAATTCATTCTCTCTCTCTCTCTCTCTCTCTCTCTCTCTCTCTCTCTCTCTCTCTCTCTCTCTCTCTCTCTCTCTCTCACTCTCACTCTCACTCTCTCTCTCTCTCTCTCTCTCTCACTCTCTCTCACTCTCACTCTCACTCTCACTCTCTCTCTCTCACTCTCTCTCACTCTCTCTCTCTCTCTCTCTCACTCTTTCTCTCTCTCTCTCTCTCTCTCTCTCACTCTCTCTCTCTCTCTCTCTCTCTCTCTCTCTCTCTCTCTCTCTCTCACTCTCTCACTCTCTCTTTCTTGCTCACTCACTTTATCTATCTCTCTACTCCCCCTCTCTCTTTCTTCTCTTCCTCCTTCGTCTATCTTTCTTGGTGTTTTGCATTGAAATGATGAATGGAAACTGAATTTAAACTGTGCCTCAAATTTTAACAGCGAGTTTAAAATCACAAATAAAATCAGCAGATTTGCTGAGGTGGAAATGATTTAAGCTGTTGTGCAGTTTCTTTCAGACCTGGTAATTCATTCCTGTCCTCTGTGGGGGACGAGAGTCCGGAAAGGATATTCCGAAAACCATATAAGCTACAGTGTTGAAACCTGGTGTGCCGTGCAGAGACTTCCTGGCCTTTCAGTGATGGATCATTGGTTGAGGTGAGTCATTTGCAGCAGGAGTTCTGCCTGGCTTCCATCTCCGCAACCACACTTTATGGGAGCAAGAGAAGTAATCGAAAAAATCTGGATTCATGATGTTTCTAAAGCCCATAGCTGAAACGTTTTGGCTCATTTTCAGAGCAATTGTTTTTTTATTGATATGCATAAACGTTTAACCGCCTAACAGTAGACTGGACACTGGGCCAAACTGATGCCAGCCTTACACCAAGCGACTTTTCAAGTGATTCCACTGTCACAGACATACCCATGTCGGAATAATATCATGAGTCTTTTTAGAGTCGCATCATCTCGAACGTCTGGTGTGAGGTGGTCAAGACAGCAGTCTTAAGTTTGAAGTGGTGAAACACCACATACACACACTAGTAAGCACACACACTTGCCCAGAGCAGTGGGCAGTCCTATCCACGGCACCCGGAGACTGGCAGAAATCTCTGTAAAAATGACAAATCTGCTCCATTTTAATACAACAATCATTATATTTCAGGACTTTCAGAAAAGTGTGATTGAAGAATCATTGATGTTTTTTTCTATTCATTTTTCTTTCTGTCACACTTTTTGTTTTTCATGGTTCAGTTCATGACACCCAGTCATTGAGCTGCAGTCTCATAGTGACCCTGTAAGATTCCTAGTCTTTGCAAAATCATAGTCTGTGACTAAAAAACCGTGACACTGTCTTTGTGCTAACCACAGCCTTTAAGATTAAAGTCTGACACCATCTCACGTCTAAAGACAGCGTCACAGTCGATGATTACTAAAATTACTGAAAATCTCAAACTTACATTTTCTGGGTCTCAGGAAGACAGGCCTCAGGAAGACAGGCCTCAGGAAGACGAGTCTCAGGAAGACGAGTCTCAGGAAGACGAGTCTCAGGAAGACGAGTCTCAGGAAGATGGGCCTCAGGAAGACGAGCCTCAGGAAGACGGGGCTCAGGAAGACGAGTCTCAGGAAGACGAGTCTCAGGAAGACGAGCCTCAGGAAGACGAGCCTCAGGAAGACGGGCCTCAGGAAGACGAGCCTCAGGAAGACGGGCCTCAGGAAGACGAGTCTCAGGAAGACGGGTCTCAGGAAGACGGGCCTCAGGAAGACAGGTCTCAGGAAGACGGGTCTCAGGAAGACGAGCCTCAGGAAGACGGGTCTCAGGAAGACGAGCCTCAGGAAGACGGGTCTCAGGAAACTGGGGCTCAGGAAACTGAGGCTCAGGAAGATGAGTCTCAGCTGGGTCTCAGGAAAACGGGTCTCAGGAAGACGGTCTCAGGAAGACGTCTCAGGAAGACGGGCCTCAGAAAGACGGGTCTCAGGAAGCTGAATCTCAGCTGGGTCTCAGGAAGACGGGGCTCAGGAAGACGGGCTCAGGAAGCTGGGGCTCAGGAAGACGGGGCTCAGGAAGATGAGTCTCAGGAAGATGGGTCTTCGGATGGGGCTCAGGGCAGCTGCACACATCAGATTTAAAACTCTGATGCTTGCCTACAAAGCCAAAAATCGACCAGAACCTACCTGCATGATGGCAATGGTGAAATCTCAAACTGTACCATGAGCCCTTTGAGCTCCGAGTCCAGCTCAGCTTGACCCACCATCCTCCAAGGGGCATGGAAGCCAAGCATTGAGACTGTTCTCAATATTTAAACTGAAGATGCTGTTTAGCCAAATTATAAAATGGAGATTAAAACTGTCTTCACACTAGAAATTTGCAGTTTGCATCGTCTTGTAAACGAGATGTGACCAGATTAAAAAAAACATAACAAAAAAAAAAACCAAACAAACCCTGTGGTGCAGTTTAGCGATCTGGCTCACTCACTCGAACAGCCATGAGAGCAAAGTGCTGCGCACTGAACTGAAGTAAAAAAACAAGAGTACCCTCTCATAAAAGATGGTTTTTCAAAGGTTCTTTAGTAAAGAAAATCGTTCTGTATATAACCATGAACACCCTATATAGAACCTATATAGCACCAAAATCATTCTTCTGCTGTTACACTGTCAACCTTCTTAATAAAAGAACCCATTTTTTGTTCTGTATAGAACCCTTTACAAAAAGGTTCCATGATAAAGCAATAAGCCATGAGACGTTGTGTGTACCAGCATTTTTTTTTGTCATGGGAAAGATGTTCTTAGGCATGACATAGGGAAAGGAGTTTTACTCCACTTCGTGGTAAAATCACTGTAGCGCACGCCCTCGAGTGTCTTTTATTGCTTTTATAAAACAGTGCCCAACATAAAACATGATAAAATAACCACAACAAACCACATGGACAGGTATTGTGCCAAAAAAAGTAGAGAACAACGTTTGGTCACCCATCGCTGTGTATATATGCAGTAATTTCATTAACTTTTGTAAGTTTTTGTCACATAACAGTAAACGTATGATATCACAGCTCTGTTTACTGCTAGAATCTTTTCTTTATAAGGATTTTTTAGTTACCAAATTTCCACCGTGAGTCGTATTCAGCACCAATCCAGCGTGGCCCTCTTCTCACACTGGGGCTGGATCTCAAACGGCTCCCTGCTCCCTACATAGTGCACGACGTAGGAGTTTAAGTACTGGATCCTGCAGCCCAACAGAGCAAAATACAGCTAAGAAGCAGTGATTTGAGACTCAGACACACCCACACTCCATACATGATGCCCTGTTTGGCTGTAGAGGCTAGAATTCCTGAACTTTCATAGCTAGAACACTATTTAGGGAGTGCGGAGCCGTTTGGGATTCAGCCTGGGTTTGACGCGACTTCTGACTCAAACACATTTGAAGTGTTTCAAACATTCAAGAGACATTTTTAGACTTTCATACTGCGGTTTCACAGTAAATCACACTGTAAGTGCTTTAATTCAAGCCTGTGATAATAATGATGGAGCTGTTTCGGCTGTTGGCTCTTTTAGCCAGCTGACCAGCCTGGTTCTAGATAAGAACATAAGTTGTCAGCCCTTCAGTTTAAACAAGAAAGGGGTTCTTACTTCATCAGGACACTCGGTGCTGCATGTGAGCAGCCTGATGGTCAAAGATCATTCATTAACAGCTCGGTTTTTCATTATAGGTGAGCGTATATCATAGATTTTACAACGGCCTTGAATACAGCTCAGCCAATCAGATTTTAGGACTGGGATGATCTGTTTTATAACAACCATATATAATGCAAATGCTTAATTCTACATAGAACCAATGTCTTTACTAAAGAACCCATAAAGAACCTTCTTTAAGTGTGTAGAATTCAGCTGTTGACCTATTATTATTATTATTATTATTATTATTATTATTATTATTATTGCTGTTACTTTGTTGCAGTTTCAAATATAATAAAATTGGTCAAAAGCAGCGAGAGCTCTGCTGTACGGTGAGATCTGAGGACCAGCGTCCGTATCTGCACCGCGGGGGAAAATGGAGCTGCATTAGCAGAGCTGAGCGTGTCTGAGAGTATGTGGAGCTGAGGCCTAATTCAGCCCCGCTGGAGAAAAGAGGCAGAGATCGACTCTCGCTGGAGTCGGCGAGTGCAGCTTTCACCTGCCGGAGCTGAAAAAACACCTGGCTCAGCCAGAGCCGGCCTGTCAGGTGGCCTCAAGTCAAAACCTCTTTATCTCTGAAATCTTCCCCAGCTTGGCTCCCCTTATCTCTCCAGAGTCAGACAGCCTCCACTAACCCCCCCCATCGGGCAGGACCCCTCTCAGAAACATGGAGCAGTTCAGATATTAGCCCCCTTCATCTCTCATTCGCTTTCTTTGTCTTTTATTAGCAGCTGTGATGCAGATCAGAGTGATGCACATCTCATTTAGATGTAAGCAAAGTCAACCAGTGTCCATTAATTCTAGAGAATCTTTGAGGCAGAACTGTTCACAGTGGTGGAGATAGGAACCAGACGTCCACCTCTAAAATGTTGCAGTTATTTGATTAATCAATTGGTCATATATTTCGTAGATCAGAGTAAGGTCTAGAAATCTGATAGAGGCTGGATTTTAGCTCAGTAATCAGATTTCTCAGTGCTGTAAACTCTCTCTCTGATTTCTTAGATCAGACTAAGGTCTAGAAATCTGATAAAGAGGCTGGATTTTAGCTCAGTAATCGGATTTCTCAGTGCTGTAAACTCTCACTCTGATTTCTTAGATCAGACTAAGGTCTAGAAATCTGATAAAGAGGCTGGATTTTAGCTCAGTAATCAGATTTCTCAGTGCTGTAAACTCTCACTCTGATTTCTTAGATCAGACTAAGGTCTAGAAATCTGATAAAGAGGCTGGATTTTAGCTCAGTAATCAGATTTCTCAGTGCTGTAAACTCTCTCTCTGATTTCTTAGATCAGACTAAGGTCTAGAAATCTGATAAAGAGGCTGGATTTTAGCTCAGTAATCAGATTTCTCAGTGCTGTAAACTCTCACTCTGATTTCTTAGATCAGACTAAGGTCTAGAAATCTGATAAAGAGGCTGGATTTTAGCTCAGTAATCAGATTTCTCAGTGCTGTAAACTCTCACTCTGATTTCTTAGATCAGACTAAGGTCTAGAAATCTGATAAAGAGGCTGGATTTTAGCTCAGTAATCAGATTTCTCAGTGCTGTAAACTCTCTCTCTGATTTCTTAGATCAGACTAAGGTCTAGAAATCTGATAAAGAGGCTGGATTTTAGCTCAGTAATCAGATTTCTCAGTGCTGTAAACTCTCACTCTGATTTCTTAGATCAGACTAAGGTCTAGAAATCTGATAAAGAGGCTGGATTTTAGCTCAGTAATCAGATTTCTCAGTGCTGTAAACTCTCACTCTGATTTCTTAGATCAGACTAAGGTCTAGAAATCTGATAAAGAGGCTGGATTTTAGCTCAGTAATCAGATTTCTCAGTGCTGTAAACTCTCACTCTGATTTCCTAGATCAGACTAAGGTCTAGAAATCTGATAAAGAGGCTGGATTTTAGCTCAGTAATCAGATTTCTCAGTGCTGTAAACTCTCACTCTGATTTCTTAGATCAGACTAAGGTCTAGAAATCTGATAAAGAGGCTGGATTTTAGCTCAGTAATCAGATTTCTCAGTGCTGTAAACTCTCACTCTGATTTCTTAGATCAGACTAAGGTCTAGAAATCTAATAAAGAGGCTGGATTTTAGCTCAGTAATCAGATTTCTCAGTGCTGTAAACTCTCACTCTGATTTCTTAGATCAGACTAAGGTCTAGAAATCTGATAAAGAGGCTGGATTTTAGCTCAGTAATCAGATTTCTCAGTGCTGTAAACTCTCACTCTGATTTCTTAGATCAGACTAAGGTCTAGAAATCTGATAAAGAGGCTGGATTTTAGCTCAGTAATCAGATTTCTCAGTGCTGTAAACTCTCACTCTGATTTCTTAGATCAGACTAAGGTCTAGAAATCTGATAAAGAGGCTGGATTTTAGCTCAGTAATCAGATTTCTCAGTGCTGTAAACTCTCACTGATTTCTCAGATCAGACTAAGGTCTAGAAATCTGATAAAGAGGCTGGATTTTAGCTCAGTAATCAGATTTCTCAGTGCTGTAAACTCTCACTCTGATTTCTTAGATCAGACTAAGGTCTAGAAATCTGATAAAGAGGCTGGATTTTAGCTCAGTAATCAGATTTCTCAGTGCTGTAAACTCTCTCTCTGATTTCTTAGATCAGACTAAGGTCTAGAAATCTGATAAAGAGGGTGGATTTTAGCTCAGTAATCAGATTTCTCAGTGCTGTAAACTCTCACTCTGATTTCTTAGATCAGACTAAGGTCTAGAAATCTGATAAAGAGGCTGGATTTTAGCTCAGTAATCAGATTTCTCAGTGCTGTAAACTCTCACTCTGATTTCTTAGATCAGACTAAGGTCTAGAAATCTGATAAAGAGGCTGGATTTTAGCTCAGTAATCAGATTTCTCAGTGCTGTAAACTCTCACTCTGATTTCTTTCTGAGTATCTCTGAAAACAGGCAGTGGCACCAGAAATAAGCGAGCAGCGTCTCTGTGAGACACAGCAAAACACTTTTAGTCACATGTCTGAGTCACGTTTTACAAATGTAATTATTTATTTTGTCCAGATTTTTGAGGTCATTAATTACACGGTACATGTTTAAATTCTGAGAAAGTATGTTATTATTCTGACAGGCTACGGCAACATTTAGAGAGAACAAGTTGTTTTGACATTCTGTGTTTAAAGTCTGAGACAATAGTCGTTTTGAAGTGCTAGATCAAGTTTTGTGACATTTGAAGAAAACAAACAATTTTGTACACATTTTGAGAAAATAAGCATTATTTAGACATAAGTCAAACATTTGAGCCACTAAGTTATTATTAGACGAATGATGTCAGCATTTTGAGAAATTTTGTTGAGGAGTCAAAATTTCTTCATATTAAATCAACATCTAGACAAAACAAGCACTGATAATAAAAACATGTAGAACAGCAACATTTCTACAATAGAGATATGACTAATAATAATAACAACAATAATAATAATAATTCTCAATCCCCCCCTCTCTCTGTTCTTTCTCTCTTTTATCTCTCTCTCTCTCTCTCTCTCTCTCTCTCTCTCTCTCTCTTTTCTCTCTCTCTCTCTCTCTCCCTCTCTCTCTCTCTCTCTCTCTCTCTCCCTCTCTCTCTCTCTCTCTCTTCTCTCTCTCTCTCTCTCTCTCTCTCTCTCTCTCTCTCTCTCTCTTTTCTCTCTCTCTCCCTCTCTCTCTCTCTCTCTCTCTCTCCCTCTCTCTCTCTCCCTCTCTCTCTCTCTCTTCTCTCCCCCGCTTTCTCTCTCTCCCTCTCTCTCTCTCTCTCTCTCTCTCTATCTCTCTCTCTCTCTCTCTGGTCTGAATAATGTGGGAAGCAGTCTGAGTGGATTTAGCGCCTCACGTTGCCGCTGCAGGTCATCGATTAAGACCTTTATTTATTGTGTTTTTTTTCTGTGTTATGAAGATTATTGATCAGTGTTTGTTGCGACTCTCATCAGTCTTTCTGTGAGAGACTCGTTCTCATCCTGTTCTCCTTCAGACAGAGGAATTGATTACTGTTCTCCCACAGAGACGCAGCAGAACACAGAACACGGAACACCACACTGACCTTGAGGAAGGAAACACCCCCCCCCCCCTCTCCCCCCCCCCCCTCTCCCTCTCTTCTCTCTCTCCTCTCCCCCCTCTCTCTCTCCCCCCCTCTCCCTCTCCCCCCCCCCTCCCTCTCTTCTCTCTCTCCTCTCTCCCTTTCTTCTCTCTCTTCTCTCTCTCCCTCTCTTCTGTCTCTCTCTCTCTCTCTCTCTCTCTCTCTCTCTCTCTCTCTCTCTCTCTCTCTCTCTCTGTCTCTGTCTCTCCCCCGCTTTCTCTCTCTCCCTCTCTCTCTCTCTCTCTCTCTCTCTCTCTCTCTCACTCTCTGTCCCTCTGTTTCTCTCTCCCTCTCTCTCTCTCTCTCTGTTTCTCTCCCTCTCTCTCTTTGTTTCTCTCCCTTTCTCTCTCTCTCTCTCTCTTCTCTCTCTCTCTCCCCTCTCCCCCTCTCTTCTCTCTCTCTCTCTCTCTCCCCCTCTCTCTCCCCCTCTCTTCTCTCTCTCTCTCTCTCTCTTCCCCTCTCCTCTGTCTTCTCTTCTCTCTCTCAAACTCTTTCCCTCTTTCTCCTACTCTCTTTCTCTCTGTCTGTCCTCTCTCTCCTTTCTCTTTTCTTTCTTCTTCTTTTGCCCACACACACACTATTTCTCTCTTTCTTTATCTCACTCTTTTCTCTCTCTTTGTTTCTCTCTATCTCATTTCTCTCTCATCTTTCCTGCTGTCTTTCATGCCTTCCCCTCTTTCTATCACTCTCTTGCTCTCAACTCTCGTCAGTCCTGTTTCTCTCCCTCTCTCCTTTTTCTCTCTTTGTATTTCCTTTCTCTTGTTCTTACTCTCTCTCCCTTCTTTCTCTCCCTCTTCTTTCTCTCTCCCTTTTCTTTCTCAATGTCTCTCTATATTTTAGCCCTCTCATTTCTCTGTCCTCTAACTCTCTCTATCTGATTTCCTTCTTTCTTCAATCTTTCCTATCTTTGTTCTACTCTTTGTGTATCTATCCTCTCTCTCTCTCTCTCCCCCTCTCTCTCTCTCTCTCTCTCTCTCTCTCTCTCTCTCTCTCTCTCCCCCTCCCTCCAAGGCCGTCCTGATGCATTTCCCAACTCCTAAATTGTGGTAATGGATTGCCTTTAAAAACTACAGCCCGTCTGAAGACCTTCCTTCTGACACCTCTCAATTAATCACTTTAATGTCTGGAGTCCGGCCCCCTTTTCCTCTCCACTGTATTTCAGAGTTGCGATGTGTCCCCAGCTTGTAACAGATCCGGTACACACACACATACATACACGGACAGGCGCAGAGCTTCACTCCTCTCCCCGGAGATGCGCTGCTCTGGAGGACATCGATTTATTTTACATAGTAATACAAACAGTGGGAGGGAACGGGTCACCTCCAGTGTTGGCACCCATGCATTAGTGCTGAAGCTCATGGCCCGGGGCAGCCAGGCTCCTTATTCTGCTCAGAAGCCTGCTGCATATTTCACAGGCCACATGAAGAATGCCAGCTGTCTTCAAGCGAAGAGGCGTGTCTGGGACTTGCCAAGCCAGTAACATTTTGGAGCGCAAGCATCACTTCTGAAATGGGAAAACTGGAGCTGATGCAGTTCCTCAAGCTGCCACTAGAGGGTGGTAGGTGTCTGCTGTTGAGAGAGGTTTGGTGCATCTGACCTCCAGCAGACAAAAGTGAGAACATTTTTATGTGGGCTGTATTGAGCTGCTTACATGTTGTCTTACGCGATGGAATGAGGAAGGAGGAACATGTCTGCGTTCATGTGGATGATCTTTTCCAGAGCTACGCACAAGAATCTGGAAGGATTTGTAACCCGACTGTTACAAACAGTTACCATTTTCAGTTTACAGCCACTATAATGTTTTCAGTAAACAAACACTAGTGTAGGTGATATGTAAAGTGTATAAATAATAAAGTCCAGATTAAGATTAAGGAGAATTTTAATGTCATTACACCTGTAAATGTACAGTTCATCAAAATATTGTTCCCTAGACTTTCAGGGCTAAATACAAGAAACAAGACACATGATACACAGAATACAATGGAATAAAACAGTAGAGTGCAATTTGCAGTCAAATCACTCCAGAAACAGTCACAAGATGATTCATGCAAGTCGAGTCGCAGGTCTCTGGTTTGCGAGTTAGAGTCTGAAGTCACTGAGGTCTTGAGTCTCTGAGGTGTGAGTCCAAGTCGTGCCTCATAAGACTGAGTAAAGTCTTGAGTCTCTGGCTACGTTTACACAGCAGGTAAAAGTGGCCCAAATCCATGTGGCACAGATGTGTGTCAGTGTGAGCAGATAAACACACTGAATCTGACATTTTCAATTCCAATTTGAGACGCTTTCATATGTGGGACTGAAATCTGATCTGTATCCTATCTGCGGCGATGCCACTCGGACTGAACAGCCAGATCGGAATTGTCCAACTCGACATTCGTCATAATTTCACGCTGCTGAGACTATTAAACATTTAGGCTGATGTTTCTGTACCAAAACATTAGAAGTGACTTCCGTGTTTGAAGAGGTTTCAAACAAAGCTGCCGAACGTGGCCGGAGGAGCCCGAGGCTGCAGCATCAGGGAACAGTCAAAAGAATCCGAGGACATGAACCAAAGACGTGGCCGAATAACGTGCCCTTTTTACGGTGAACTCCATCACACTGCGGGTGATGAGCCCAGCTGTCAACCACTGGAACTTCACAATTGCTCCTGTGATGCTGGTGAAGATGACACTGAAGCTCTGGGAGCGGCAGGCGTTCGTTGGCAGTTGTGATTGTTTACTTCTGGATGAGCCACACGGAGCTCTGTTCTTTTGCGCATGTGGGTCAGTTTAAATCAAATCAAATCAAATCAAATTTATTTGTATAACGCTTTTTACAACGGATGTTGTCACAAAGCAGCTGTACAGGATTTCAGAAAAGACAAAGTTTCCACAGGACTGAAAGAATGTACAGAATGTACAGAAACCCCCCAGTGGGCAAGCCAGGGGCAACAGTGGCAAGGAAAAACTCCCTCAGAACTGAGGAAGAAACCTTGGGAGGAACCAGGCTCACCAGGGGGGACCCATCCTCCTCTGGTCAAACTACCTACAAGTGATTATACTACTAATATTATCAGCAGTAATATTGATATTAGGAATATCTAGGAGTCTATGAGAACATCAGGGTAGGGTGGGCAGCTCATCCAAGGTGGTTGGTGGTAGCTGAGGCGTGGGCAGCTGGTCTGAAGTGGGTAGCAGGGGGGCTCGGCAGTCAGTCGTCCTTCAGTGTCCAGCCGGACATGTGGGCGGTTGTATACTCGGAAAAAAAGCAGGTAAATGGGATTAGTTTTATTCTTTCCGTTTGTATATAAACAGGGAATGTAAACATTTACAGAGTGTGGCTAACGACTCCGGCAGATCTGGTTTAGGAGCTGATCTGCTCAGACTGTCGCATACAGACCACAGTCTCTGGGGTGTGAGTGAATCAAGTCTAGAGTCTCTGAGGTGCAAGTCCAAGCTGAGTCTTGATTCTCTACGGTGTGAATCCCGGAGTCCCGAGTTGTCCAAGTCAAGTCTTGAGTCTCTGGGCTGCCAGTCTGAGGTTAGTCTCTAACATGTGAGTTTGAGTCAAGTCTGGAGTCTTTGGGTTGCAAGTCCAGGTGGAGTCTCGATTCTCTGTGGTGTGAGTCAGAGTCTCGAGTCTCAAGGCTCTGTGAGTCCAAGTTGTCTCAAATCTCAAGTTGTATTTCTCGGTGCACTGGGGTGTTAGTCCGGTTGAAGTCACGAAAGTCTGGATCGCAAGTCTGAGTCAAGTTTCTGGGGTTATGAATCTAAGTTAAATCTCAAGTCACTGGGATACGAGTCTGACTTAAGTCTTGACTCACAGTGGTGCAAATCTGTGCAAGTCCAAGTCAAGTGTTGGTTCTTTGTGGTACGAGTCTGGATCCGGGGTCTCTTGGCTGTGAGTCCAAGTCAAGTCTTAAGTTTCAGGGTGGGAGTCCAAGTTAAATATAAAGTCTCCAGTAGGCAAGTCCGAGTCTCAAGTCACTGAGGTGCGAGTCTGAGTCTCATGTCTTTGAAGTTGGATTCTGAGTCTAATTCTGTTGGACAGTAATCATTAAAGCTAGTGTGGTAACCAGCAAACCTACTATCCAAACTACGCGCTAGAAGCAGTTTCACAGTTTCAGGTTTTGCTTCTTTCATTTAAACACCACGTTTACTGCATACAGTACCTCAGTTGCCTCGAACTGAAGGTTTTCTAAAATGAAAGAGTCGTTATTTGAAGCCGTATTGAACTTGATGGAAAACAGCACTGCAGTAAAGTCACCCATAAGGTTGGAAACAGAAGGTTTCATTAAAGTTAGTGCCTCTAATTTAATCTGTTTTGTTTATTTTTGAGCCTGAGTCAAGTCACGGTTTATTTATATAGTACTTTTTACTCTAGGTGTTGTCTCAAAGTAGCTTTATAGACCAATCCAGGTCCGAGCCAAAGCCCCCATGAGCGTCGCCAGTGGCGACACTGGCCTGAAAAAACTCTCTAAGAGCAGGAGGAACATTGAGAGGAGCACTGAGAGGAACCAGGACGCCCAAGCTCTTCTTCTACACTGGGTAGCAAACAGTAACACAGCAAAATAAACAGAGAAAATGTTTTAATGTTAGTGTAACTAAAATACAGAGTATTTAAAATAACAGAGTAAACAGTTCGAGTCTGTGCAGCAGCATCAGGAGGCTCAGTTATGCAGATGAGGTTTGCCCAGCGTTGTACCAACAGAGTGGAGTCATGAGTGAGTTAAGGGGGATTTACGGGTCAGTTAAGGGCGATTCGGAGTCAAGCTGGAAGTCAGTCAACACGCGGCTCAAGTGTGACTCGAATCTGAGTTGCTGACTCAAGTCCCCACCTCTCACTCAGCTTTTTGGATCAGAGCCACAGACCTGTGGCTCTCAGTCCTGGTCCTGGAGTTCGACCGTCCTGCTTATTTTAGTGTCCTGTGCTCCCAAAACACCTGATCCAACCAGTAGACTAATTAACAAGCCCTTCCTGAGGTGAACTGGGCGTGTTGGAGATGTCAAAACTCCACAACATGCAGAGCAGTGGTTCTCCAGGACAAGAACTGAGAACCGCTGCCATAGAAGAACAGCTTTTGGTTGTCTGAAGAGCTTTTCCCTGGATGGCTCTTACAAGAACCATGTTTACATGGCATGTGCTCAACATGAAGAGCCTTCAGATTTGATCAAATAAGGACTTTTTGGCAAACTTCACCTGAACCTGAGATGAACACAGAGATGCAGCAGAAGTAATTGTCTTAACGGATGACATAATGCTTGATATCATGTCGGCTCTAGTTCGCCATCATAACATCAAGCTTCATAGCTTTGTAATGAACATGGTAACGTGATACTGTTATATTACTGAACATAACCCAGAAAATCAGTCATTATAACCTATGACAGCATGTATGTGCCATAACATGTTTATGGCATGGTTATGTCAGTGTTTTGCGGTAGGGAGCAGGTAATTATACAACATTTAGAACTACACAAGAACTTTTTACACTATGTCATTTTTTTTATTGTTGTTGTTTTAAACAATTTTAGGGTGCTCTCTAGAACCTTTACATTATGTGGTGGTTCTTTAAACTTAAAGAACGTTTGAAAGTCACACCTCTCATTCTCCAAAGAAGCATCTATTTAAGTTTTTTTTAGGGAACCAGAAGTTCTTCTATGACACAATGCAAAGTACGGAAGTCTGGAGAGGCCGTGATCTGCTTTTCTGGATGGTTATCATGAGATAACAAGATAAGCAACTTGTTATTTCAAGATGAAATTTTGTTATCTTAAGATAACAAGATAAGTAACTATTTCAAGATAAAAAAATTTTATCTTGAGATGACGACAAATAACTTATTTCAAGATAACAATTTTGTTATTTTTAAATAAGAAGATAACACATTATCTCAAGAAAACTTTATCTTCAGATCACAAAATAACGCGTTATCTTACGATAACAACTTTTGTTATTTTGAAACAACAGGATAAATAACACATTTTCTCAAGATAACAACAAGATTATCATTATCTCAAGATAACAACAAGATAACATGGTATCTTAAGATAACAACTTATTTTGAGATAATAAAAATTTGTTTAATTTCAAAGTAACAATTTTGAAATAACAAGATACATAACTCATTATCTCAAGATAACAACTTTATCTTGAGATCACAAGATATTATCATGTTATCTTTAGATAACTTTTGTCATTTTGAGATAATATCAGTATCTCGTTATTTCAAGATAACAATTTTATTAATAAAATTAACAAGATAATTATATTAAAATAACAGTGTAGAAAATTGGAACTCCTCCATGGTTTTTCTGGACCTCCGTGGAAAAGAACGACTTTTAGGGTCTTTATTATCAACTGTGTCGTCTGAAAATAAGTCTAGCATGATCAGATCTCAGGGAAGGACATGCATCTTCACCTCCGTTCAACACCTCTAAAAAAATAAAGGTGCCAAAAGGGTTCTTTGGAGCGACACCATAGAACATGTTTGGTTCCCTGAAGTACCTTTCAGTGGATAAAACTTGAGGACCTTCTTAAAAGCTTAACCGCCTAAAAGCTCAGGCTTATTATTCAGTAACTACAGAGACTTCAGTGCAAACAGGTTGAGCTGTTCTTAGGTTGAAGAAGTGTGTGATAAAACTTTGGGCCCTCCAGTGAGACCCCAGCTTTTAAGGGGTTAAAGAGCCTCCACTGAAAGATATAAATGATGATATAGATATAGATTCTATAATGATGGTCTGACAAGGGATTCCCTGCAGCCTTTAGACGTATGCGGAGGTTTTTAAAGGTTCTACGTGCCTCGTGTGAAAGGCGTCCGCTGAAAGGTTCTGTAGGGGAGCGCGTGTTTTTCAGGAGGGAGTGAGCAGTTTGTCAGAGACCATCATTATGCAGAACTTCTCTTCGTTTCCTGAGCTCATTCATTAGTCTTTCCTAATGTGACACAACTGAGAAACCCCCCCAGTTCCTGATGCAAATCAAAACGGAGAATAAAAAGCTCAGTGGGGGTGCAGCGCTGCCCATGAAGAGCGGATTGAACCCCCGTCTTCGCCGGCGCTCAGAGGGCACCGCTGAATTTCCAAATAATCAGGGGAAAGCATTAACACAACAGAACGTGATCTGGCAAGGTCACAGCCATGACTGATTTGCAAACAAAGCAACAAAGTGCTTGGATCGCTGAGGTCCCGGGTGCTTTGTGCCGTCGTCTTAAAGCGAGCGGGGCGTTTGGGCCCAAACTAGAACCCTCAGTATAGCTCATTTTACTATTTACCGGCATTCAAAAGTCATTTTTACTTTTTTTTTTTAAAGTGTGACAAACAGAATCAGAATCAGAATCGAGCTTTATTGGCCGGGTCTGCTGCGCATACGAGGAATTTGGGTTTGGTTACAGGAGCTCACAGAGCGCAGCACCAGACAGACGTTCACACACAGGGAATAAGATCAAATAAATACAAAATAAAGTAAAATAACAACCTGCATTCCTACACACACACACACACACACACACACACACACACACACACACACACACACACACACACACACACACACACACACACACACACACACACACACACCTGTAAACCTTACATTGTGCAATGTATGAGTCTAAAGTTAAAGTGCCGAGTGCAGCAGCAGGTAAAGGGTGTGTGGGGGGTCAGTGAGGTCACAGTCAGACAGGTGGGGTAATACGGCAGGTGAAATGATGCTAGAACAAACCCTGGTTTGAGCAGCAGTTCCAGAGGATGGAGTGATGCTATACACGAGTGTATCTAGAAGTGCAGTTTGCAGCTGGAATTGTTTTGTGTGATGTTGTAAGTGTTCAGGAGAGTGAAGGCTTGTGGAAAGAAGCTCCTTTGTAGCCTGGATGTCCCATAGACTGAAATCTGAGATTGATAGATGTGTTGCTCGGCTATTAAATGATAGATGATGTACTGTAACGATGTATTTATTGTTGTTGTTTATCACTTTATCTGCCTCGGTGTTTGATCACTTTTGGAACATGAGGCTTTCTGGATATGACCTTTGATAAAAACCTGATTCCCTGTGTTTTACACTGTTAGTAATGAAGGTTCTGATCATGAAGGTACTAACAATGCAAATGTTCCCTCAAAGATGCAGCAGGTCCTAGTTAGGACCCCCCAATCACACGACACTACCAGCACTACCTCTTTTCCAACTGCTGCTAAAGCGACATCATTGTGCCTGTGCTCATTATCTCAAGATAACAACTTTGTTATCTTTGGATCCCAAGATAATTAACATGTTATCTTATTCTGTTGTTTTGAAATAACCAGATAAATAACTCATTACGTCAAGATAACAATTTTGTTGTCTTGCGATCACAAGATTACACATTATCCTAAGAAAACCTTTTTTATTTTGAGATAAGTAACTTGTTATTTCAAGATAATTTTATTTTGAACTAAGATAAATAACTCACTATCTCAAGACAAATTCATCTTGAGCACAATATAATTAACATTATCTTAAGATCATCACTTTTGTTATTTTGAGATAAGTAACTTGTTATTTCAAGATAACAATTCTGTTGTTTTGAAATAACAAGATAAATAACTCATTATGTCAAGATAACAATTGCGTTGTCTTGAGATCACAAGATAATTAACACTATCTTAAGATAACTTTTGTTATTTCAAGATAACAATTTTATTTTGGAATAACAAGATAAATAACTCACTATCTCAAGATAAATGTATCATGAGCACAAGATAATTATCTTATGATAACAACTTTTAAGTAACTGGCTATTTCAAGACAACAACTGTGTTATCTTGAAATAAGAAGATAATTATCTCAAAATAACAATCCAGAAAATTATGGAGGAGGTCAGGGGGCCATCCTGCCCACCCAGAGAGAGCAAAGACAACTGGTCCTCTCTTGGACTCCTGGCCACGGACGGCTGCAGCATCACCAGGGGTTGAACTCATGATCTCCTGATGACGGTACCGAGGCTGGTTGCGCCAAACTGGAGCCCCCAGCAGTGGCTTTACATCTAATGATGAACCTTAAATCAGTTTTTCCAGGTGAAAAGTTGGTATTTGTACCTTTTTTGTAACCGAATGTTTTAAAACAGAAGCCTGGAGTCGAGGCGGGGGGTGTGGCGTCAGTACAGCTTAGAAAATACACAGCGATTCACTTAAAACGGCCTCGAATATTCTGCTGTAGCTCCTGTTAGGGGGGTCTGCACCTAGAAGTTGCAAAGGGAGGTTAAACGATGTGATGGCTGTCCAACGCCTACCTCAGCGTTCCAACCCAAGGGCATCCCAGCTTGTTTGAAGCTCCATATACTGAGTAGCACGCTGCATGTTGTTTCGTTCAGATGACTTCGACCATGAGAGAGTTATTAAAGAATATCCGGGGCCTCTTTCGAGCGAATCTCCCTGTGGTACGGTTATGAGCCCTGACTACAGGTTCTGAGATGTGTACTTTGTTTTCCTGAGAGTGCACAGCCGTCACAGTCACTGTGAGTCATTTTGAATCTACAGGTCACTCTGGACACAACTGTAGCGCTTTCTTAGCTCTCTGGACTGTAAAACACAAGCACCACAATCATTTCTCTGGGTTTACATCGTTGAAAACACTGGTTCCAAGCCTTTGAACGCAGCGATGGGTAATGTAAACGTGAAGAGCTGTACAGAGTCTCCGTCCCTTTTTTGCAGGTGCTTAGAAGCTGCCAGGCCGTCGCTGCTTTGGAGTGGATATCCTGGCAAACTGGCTTTGTTTATGAGTCTGTTTCGGTGCGGCTGACGTCCCTCATACTTTGTCTAAAACCAAACCCCCGTAAAGCGGCTGACAGAGACGCTCCCAAACGCGAGCTATTTTTACCCGACTGTCTCTGAAGATCCCTCAACGGCGTCTGAGTGACAGGCAGGCATAACTCAAAACTGGCCCACCGTATTCAGACAGCAGCAGGCACTGCTGTCGGAGCTAAACCTGCCTGGATCTTCCTGGCATCTGAGCTGTCAGGCTTGTCAGCGGTAGACGGGGGGAGTGCAGGTGACACTTACAGCTCCCACTTAAGTCATTGTGTGTGGGGGGTTTTTAGATTTTTTTCTCCTCCTCATTTTCCCTCCGTCGTCTCTGGTAAAGTGAGCGTGAAAGTGGCGTTTTTTTTGCAGCGCCGCCTGTTATTACGCCGCAAAACAAGCTGTCACCGAAAAGCTGGAGCAGAGCTTCAGACGTCTCCCGTGCTGCGCCGCAAAACTCAAAACAAATAAAGCGGGCGGCAGCCTCTAATAACCCTCGAATAAATAAATCATATTTACAAATGGTTCCTCTTATTAAGCCCCCCACCTTCCCTCCACCCTCCCCCCCCACCCCCCTCCATGGGCTAGTAGCGGGAAACCCGCGGCGCAGCTGTCAGCCACGCTAACAATAACGATAGATATCGCCGCAAATGAAGCCGATCAATCACTTCGCCCCCGAACCCTGCTCCCACCTCTCCCAAAACAAGGAATAAACAATCATTAACACTCTCCAAAGCCAATAAGCGCTGCCGTGCTACGGGAGGCTCACTTTCCTTGATGATTCCCCGCAGTCGATGGAGGAGCGTTCGGAGCGCTCGGTGTGTTGGCGGCTCTCGCTGAGAGAACTTTTTGCTCTTTCTCATCACCGATGCCTCCGTGAGTCCAAACCCAAGCCCCCGCCCTCCCCTCACGCCTACCGAAAGTCCAGCATCTACCTGCTCCCCTGCTGGTCATCACTTCAATTAGAGCCGAATTAAAGAGCCATTTCCCTGGAATGTGTTCTGGAGGGGATGGGGGAGGCTTAATTACTCCAGAAACAGCGCCTGCTGTTGGGGAAACGATTAGCAGGCGAGGCCCCCGGATAAAAAAAACAGAAAAGAAAAGAGCTGTGAGGAGGGAGGAGATGTGTAGCGAAACAGCAGGACTCAACGATTAGTTCTAGCAGTAACTCCGCCGAGGAGGGGCAGCGATGGCGGCTTTACCTCATCAATACCTTCCCACTGTTTCGTACTGGAGCAGGAGTGAGACGAAACGAAACGCCGAGCCAAGCACTGAACATTTCAAGCAGCACCAGGAATGTTTAAAAAGCAAAGCACGTCATGAATCGGGCTTGTAGTCCTGCAAGATAGACTTCTAGCTATCGACAAAAGTTCGGCCTACTTGCACAGATAGAGGGGATTAGATTGGCTCCTGTTTAGTCCGGTGCCAAAAAAAGCGTTTTCTCCATAGACCTCCACTCAAAACTGCCTTTCGTGCCTTTTTGGACAAATTTTCCAAAATGTGTTTCACATGTGAAAGTAAGAGCTCATCATTGGCCAAATTCTGCTTAACGAAAGTCCACGTGCAGCTGATGGTTCAGGACATGTACTTTTTGGGGGTTGGGGGGGTTCATGCTTCACTGAGCCAATCCCACTGGCATGAACAGATGAGCTAACCAACCAACCAAGCGAGGTGAAAGGTTTGCATGATGGGTAAAAACAGCGCCACAACAAAAACATACCTGCAACACAAACGATGCCTCAGTGGCCACCAGGGAACTGCTGTGATGATAATGCTGAAGATATATTGCCCCGAAAGGCTCGTTGTTGAGCTGCTACCTACTGCTGACCAGCCTGACTGATAGGAAGCATTGCACAGCACCAGCAGCAGAACATGACACATTTATTCGCACATCACCCTGAAATAAGCCACGAAAATCACACGTAAACTCTTATTCTTTAATCTAATTTAATTCACGAAGGCTATCAGACAAATTTCCATGCTGCAAACATTTTCTGAACTGATCAAACCCATTCAGTGGTGCTGAGGTCTGGACTCTGGGGTGGTCAGTCCATCGTCCAGCTTCTTTGTTTGACGTGTCCTCCTTTTCTCAGTGAGGTTCTTCTTGATGAGCTACACGTCCTTTCAGGCCCACAGCGCTGAGTGGTCTTCTCACAGTGGAAGGATGGACAGAAACACCTGTGGATGTTTTCAGATCTGAAGCAGCTTGATCTTCTCCTCTCTCTCAGAGATCAAAGCTTTAAGGGCTGTTTATCTGAACGGGGTCTTCCAGGTGGTTGTTAGGAGCCACATTTTCTCTCCAAAGGTATTCCTTTGTATGTGTGTGTGTGTGTGTGTGTGTGTGTGTATATATAAAATTGAAAACCCTGAATCTGTGGAAGCAATTGCCCAATCACAAGTCGAGGGTAAACAAACATAACATGCTTTTTTTAATGATATTTTTATTGAGCAGACTGACTGATTGACCATGTGCATGTTCAACAGGCATGAGACATACTCACATAAGCATACTAATGAAAGCTGCGCCACCCCCGTAGATAAAAAAACAGAACAGTACTAATATGAGAGGCCAGAATGCCCAGACTGTGGAAATGGCCACAGCCAAAAACAGCAGCAGCCGATGACTTGAATGTCATTTTGTGTCCTTGCTTTTTCCTTTCGGTCCTGATCTTAAAATCTCTTCTCCGTTTGCCATTCTAGCTCCATCAGAGTTAACAGTACCACCAAAAAGACATATTTCAATGGGAGCTATTATACATAATGAACCCTCTGTTGGATGGGTCCAAATGACCCGGAGCTCTAATCAGAGATTTCAGTATGAGCTCTTTCTGAGGAGTGCGGATGATAATGCGGCTCAGCCGGCTCTTCACCGCACACCATCCACGCTGCCACTGAGCTTATTTGCAGCTCCAAAGAGCCACTTGTGGACGGGAACTGCTTGCTATTCCTGCTGCGTGTGTACTGTGAATAGCCCAGAGTGAGTCGGGGGTCCGCTGAAGCCCCTCCGAGTTCAGTTTACGGCTTTGCTGCATTAAGGTCAGTGTTTATCACACCTCCAGGCCATGAAAAAGGACGTAGTCTGGAGGAAAGGATTCTACAGGTATTCGTTTTCAAGCTTCAGGACAAAGGCAGAAGACATACACACTGACCGGCAACTCCACTGACTGGGACCTCCTTGTATCTACACTCAGTGTCCATTTTATAAGCTCAGTGGTCAGGACCCCCACAGAGCAGGTACTATTCAGGAGGTGGGTCGTTCTTTGCAGTGACACTGACATGGTGGTGTGTTAGTGTGTGTTGCGCTGGTGCGAGTGGATCAGACACAGCAGTGCTGCTGGATTTTTTAAACACCATGTCCACTCACTGTCCACTCTGTTAGACACTCCCACCTAATAGATGTACAGTCAGAGACGACAGCTCAGTTTGTGTTGGTCATCCTCTCGTCCTTCATCAGTGGTCACAGGACGCTGCCCGCTGAGGTGTTTAAAAACTCCAGCAGCGCTGCTGTGTCTGATCCACTCAGACCAGCGCAACACACACACACACACACACACACACACACACCACCAGTGTTACTGCAGTGCTGAGAATGACCCACCCAAGTCCATTTATACACATACATTAAAAGAGACTTTAATGGTGTCCAGAGTCTCACATGCTCACACTGTCGGAACCTTTCATTTCTCTTTATTGCGCTCTAGAGGGAGACTCTCAGTGGGGGTCTCGCGGAGGGTGGCAGTATATCAAAGGCACTCTGTGATCACTCTCAGCCTCTCTCTCTGCTCATGGTCGACACACAACACCACTGCATCCCTACACCATTACACCGTCTGATACAGGAATAAACATAAAGATGTAGACGGGATAACATGACCCAGTAACAGCTCCCCCTCCCTCCCTCTCTCTCACTCTCTCTCTCTGTCCTCAGGCCATTAGATGGATGGAGTATGATGAAGGGAATGTTTTCCTTTATTTAACCTTTAGAGTTTATCATTTTTATTTTATATATATTTTAATTTTTAATATTAAATATCACTGTTGTCGGAAGAAAAACAGAACGGTAACTTTACAGGAGAAGGAAAAACACTACTTTACTAGTTTGTAAGTCAGTGGATCCAGAACTTTCTTTTTCGGCCGTTTCTGTTTGTACATTTAGCATGATGTTCACACACAATGTAAACTGAAAAACGGTAACAAGCTGTAACCTCGTTAAGTAATTATGAAGGTTAATTACTTTGATCGTTTTTTTCTTGTTACTTCTACTTACTTACTACTTACTGTATTGAGTGCCTCGCTGTCCCTTTGGTGCTGTAGCACTGTGAAGTTCCCTGTTGTGGGACGAGCAAAGGATTATCTTATCTTATCTTATCTTATCTTATCTTATCTTATCTTATCTTATCTTATCTCTCTTTTACCTTGACAGTCGTATGTAATCCATCCATCCATCCATCCATCCATCCATCCATCCATCCATCCATCCATCCATCCATCCATCATCTTCCGCTTCTCCAGGGTTCGGGTCATGGGGGCAGCATCCTAAGCAATGAGGCCCAGACCTCCCTTTCCCCAGCCACTTCCACTAGCTCCCTGGGAGGGATTCCGAGGCGCTCCCAGGCCAGCTGGGCAATATAGTCATGCCAGCGTGTCCTGGGTCTTCCCCGGGGTCTCCTCCCGGGTGGACTTGCCTGTGACACCTCCCGAGGGAGGCATCCAGGAGGCATCCTAACCAGAAGCCCGAACCACGTCAACTGGCTCCTCTTGACGTGGAGAAGCAGCGGCTCTACTCCGAGTCCCTCCCGGATGACCGAACTTCTCACCCTATCTCTAAGGGAGAGTCCAGACACCCTGCGGAGGAAACTCATTCCGGCCACTTAAAATCTAAAAAAATGAATGACTGAATAATAAGATTAGAGTTCAAGGCCGTAAAAGGAGAGAGATAACTCACAGTTGTGGGCAGTGATGGTCAGTTAGTAGACTCAGTATTTTCTTGTTTTTCTCCTTTTTATCTGTGCACGTTTACCCACCCCCCCACCCCCCACCCCTCCCCTGGCCGATGTGGTCTGAGCTGAGGGCTCATCAGCTGCTGGCATTTGATCAATGCAGGGGTCCCTTTGTGCTGGTAACCTGCAGATAAAAGACACTGTTATCAGCTGCTGTGGATTGACGGCAGATAGGAGGACATGAGAGAGAGAGATAGATAGAGAGAGAGAGAGAGATAGAGAGAGAGATATTGTGGATAAGGGAGGGCTGGGGGAGGGACACGTTGGAGGTCAACACTTCGATGCGAGCTTTAACAGCTGTCAGCGGTTGGAGAGAGAAAAAGAGAGGAAAACAGAAAAAGAGATGGAGATAAAAACCGTCCTTTAAAGGGTCCGTATAACCGAAAAACCAATTTTTGTCATTTTGACATAGTATAAGTCAGGGGTCAGTAACATGAGGCTCTTTTACTGCCCTGTTGTGGCTCCACAGCTGAATCAGATCAGTAGGTAATAATAAAATAATCTTCCTCTACAGTAAAATAATCAACACAGTTTAACAGTAAATGGTCTTAAACGCTGGAGTTAATGTAGAACTGCTACACTCTATCGCCAAAAGTATTCGCTCGTCTGGCTTCACGCGCATATGAACTTGAGTGACATCCCATTCTTAAACCATAGGCATTAACATGATGTCGGCCCACCCTTTGCAGCTATAACAGCTTCAGCTCTTCTGGGAAGGCTTTCCACAAGGGTTAGGAGTGTTTATGGGAATTTTTGACCGTTCTTCCAGAAGCACATTTGTGAGGTCAGACACTGATGTTGGACGAGAAGGCCTGGCTCACAGTCTCCGCTCTAATTCAGCCCAAAGGTGTTCTATGGGGTTGAGGTCAGGACTCTGTGCAGGCCAGTCAAGTTCTTCCACACCAAACTGGCTCGGTGCTTTACACCACTGCGCTTTTCAGGCTTTGCATTGCGCTTGGTGATGTAAGGCTTGGATGCAGCTGCTCGGCCATGGAAACCCATTCCATGAAGCTCTCTACGCTGTTCTTGAGCTGATCTGAAGGCCACATGAAGTTTGGAGGTCTGTAGTGAGTGACTCTGCAGAAAGTCGGTGACCTCTGCGCACTATGCCCCTCAGCATCCGCTGACCGCTCTGTCATTTGACGTGGCCGACCACTTCGTGGCTGAGTTGCTGTCGTTCCCAATCGCTTCCACTTTGTTATAATCCCACTGACAGTGGACTGTGGAATATTTAGTAGTGAGGAAATTTCACGACTGGACTTGCTGCACAGGTGGCGTCCGATCACGGCACCACGCTGGAACTCACTGAGCTCCTGAGAGCGACCCATTCTTTCACTAATGCAGAAACCGCCCGTTGGAAAAGATGGACAGATTTCTCGGCCGCATATGAAGGAGCCTTTGAAATGGGACAGTCTAGTCGTGCCACTAGGACACAATCGGCCTTCAAATGAAACCTCTGAAGGACGCAGCCCCTGAATTGGGACACAGCTTTAAGTAGTAAAGGTACAGTAACAAAGCCTGTTTGAGTCTATGGAACAAAGGGAGAATGGAAACGGGTCATGTAGAACTGAATTAGGACTGCTTTTGGTCCTTAAAACCACATAAAGGTAATATAGGGACCTTAAAATACAAGGAATGTAGTGCTATTGCCAGCTTTGAGAGAGCAGGACAGCAGAACAGGCCATTTGCAACCTAAGAACTGACATTTTTTAAAGGAGAGGCCAGTTTTTGGTCTTTCTCCCAGAACATCCTGAATAAAACACGTGCTGCTTTTTAGCACTGCAACAGTGCGAGCTTTTGTCTCGACATGGAGGTTTATAAATGAGGCCGAAACGTGATTTTTCTTTAATTTCACTTTAATTCAAGCCCTCCACTTGCCTGTGATTACATTTTGTGCCAATATTGCGAAAAACCCTCTCCAGTTTAATTAAGAATTAATCGCCGGCTCCTCTGAACTTAACATGAATTATTTTACTTTTGAAATAAATAAGTTAAAATCTCGCCCAAATCATCCAAATGAAAACACCGCAGTTGAGCCAATAAAGGCTGGAGTTCCTCAAAGGGAGGCAAACGCGAGCGGAAAATAATCCGCCCATGACAAACTCCATAACGACATGATGTACAGCTGCCTCCCGTTTGATGTGTGTTACGTACTGTGTCAGAGGAGACGCTGGCAGAATGAAAAGAGTGCAGGCGAGCCGTGTTGCTGCACATTAAACAAGAGCAAACACAAAGAAAACAAAAGCTTTGTTTGCTATCGCTGCATTTTTCTTTCTCTGCGCTCATTTTTTTGTTTCTTGTTTTGTCTCTGAAATAACATTTGATGGGACAGGCATCAATTTGCGCAGCTTGAAGAGAATAGCATGTCGATGAGAAACAGGAAAAAGAAAAAAAAAAAAAAACGACAAAACAAAAACCTTTTCATTTTCCTTCTCATTTGACCCTGAATGTGATGGAGTGAAAGTGGCTGCTGATGGAGGGCTAAGGGTGGTCCTGTGCACTTCACGAAAATCTGGCTGGGCTCCAACTAGAGATGTTTGTTGCATTATGTTGTTCGTTTGTCCCCAGACGGCACAGCAGTTCAGCACCACCGCGAAGAACGGCTCCCTTAAATGCTGTCATCGGAGATGCATGCGGTAAAATAAGCGCGCATGGTGTATGTGTACAATCAAACTCACATCTGGTGTATACACTATATGGCCAAAAGTTTGTGGACACCTGACCAACGCGCCTACATGAGCTTGTTGGACGTGCCATTCCAGTTCATGGGCATTAATATGGAGATGACCCAGTTTGCAGCTACAACAGCCTTCACTCTTTTGGGGAGCTTTCCAACATTTTAGAGAGTGTCTGCGGGAAATGTGTGGCCTTTCAGACAAAAGAGCATTTGTGGACAGGCACTGATGCAGGACGAGAGGGTCTGGCTCACAAGCTCCGTTCCAGCTCATCCCAAAGGTGCTCAGTGGGGTTCAGTTCAGCGCTCTGTGCAGGCCACTGGAATTCCTCCACACCAAACTGGCCACTCCATGGCTTTATAGAGCTGCTTTGTGCACTGGGGCTCAGTCATGCTGGAACAGGAAAGGCTCTTCCCTAAACTGCTGACACAAAGTGGGAATGGTAAAATTGTATTAAATGTATTTGTGCAGTAGCATCAACATCACCCTTCACAGGAACTAAGAGCCCAAACCCTGAAAAACAAGCCCATATATATATATAAGTCCATATATATATATATATATATATATATATATATATATATATATATATATACATAGACTACATTGCCAAAAGTATTCATTCATCCATCCAAATAATTGAATTCAGGTGTTCCAATCACAGTAGAAAACGTGACCAGTTCGAAGGGTTGTCATAACAAAAAACTAAAAGATTTGCCCAGTTCCTGATTGGCTCTTTCACATTGTCCATTCCATTGGGGGTGATATCCAGACATGAGACTAAGAGTAATGCCCAAAGTTTCAAAAAATGCTGTCCAAACTTGGGAAGTTAGTGGGGATCCCCTATCTGACACTATAGCTTCCGGGATACTGTATAATCTAAAGACGTGTTGAAAAAGTGCCTCCTCTGTCTGGAATGCTGTGGGCAATGCAGAAAAGGGAACGAATCTGACCCTCCGAGAGAAGCAATCTATTACCGTTAGGATGGTGGTATAGCCTTGGGAATCAGGTAAGTCAGTGAAAAAATCCACTGCTAGATGGGACCAGGGTCTGCTAGGGACTGACAAGGGCATCAGCTTTCCTGCAGGCAGCATCTTAGGGGTCTTACATTGGGCACAAGTAGAACAAGAGCTAACAAATGACCTTATGCATAGATTCCCGCCAGTATCTATTGGCCATAAGTTGTTGTGTTCTGGTCTGTCCTGGATCTGCTGTCAAAAGGGATGAGTGGGCTCAAGTAATGAGCAAAGTGCGGAACTGATTGGGTACATAAATCTTCCCTGAGGGGCAATGACCTGGCACCTCTATATCTGGCAATGCCATTTCAACCTCTTCATCTGTCTCCCAGCGAATAATACTTATATGTACTTCAGGTGGACGTATAGGTTGCACCTTGTCTACTGGTGTGGGAGTGGTGTCTGAGTGATGTTTATGGAAGAGGGTGTTGGCCACTGAACTACCACATTTACCTTATGATCGTCCACGATTACGCCCTGTGAACTGATGATGTTACCTAAGAACGACACTGTTTGCAAATGAAATTCGCACTTTTCGCCTTTTAAGTAAAAGATATTATCAAGTAATTGTTGCAATACGGTCAGAACGTGTTGAGCATGATATTCCCTATCTGGGGAATAGACTAGGATGTTATCTAGGTAGGAAATTACATATTTCCCTAGCATGTCTCTCAGTACTTCATGTAAAGAAGCTTGAAAAACAGAAGGGGCAATAGAGATCTCGAACGGCATCACCTGGTACTGCCCCCTAGTGGTCATAGAGGCAGTTTTCCACTTGTATGCACTTCTGAGATCTAGTTTGGTGAAGTACTTGGCTCCGTTTTAATTGTTCTAAGGTGACAAGCACTAAAGGCAGAGGACAAGGGTAATTCTTGATGACTTGATTGAGTGCTTGATGATCGGTACAAGGGCATAATCCATTTTTTAATAAAAAAGACACTAGAAGGTACCAGGGAGGTGGAGGGTCGAATGAACCCCTGTTCAAGGGCTTTGTTAATGTACGTGTCCAGTGCCTTCTCTTCTTCTTGTGTCAGGGGATAGATTCATGCTTTGGGGAAAACTGGATTCTCCATGAGGTCAATGGTACAATCATATGATCTGTGTGGGGGCAGCTTATGGCAGCTTGGTGGCATTGTTCTGACTACAGACCTCTTTCAGGTTGTGGTACTTAGAAGGGACTTGGAATTCGTAATTAACATTAGGGCTTTCTACAGAAGTGGATGATAATTTGATGGATGGAGGGTCAATACAATTCTGTACACAAAAGTCTGACCATCTTTCAATAGCATGCTCTGTCCAGGAAATGGAGGGATTGCGTTTCTCAAGCCAAGGGAGACCCAAAATCATCTCGAATTCTGATTGTTCTAATACTAAGAGGAGTAAAGTCTCTGTATGAAGTGCACTAGTCTGTAACTTCACTGGTTTTGTCACTTCTGATATGATCCCCAGACCTGCTTGACCTCCGTCAAGCGATGTCACCTTCAGAGCTGTCTGTAAAGTCTCTACGGGAATCTGAAGCTGCTCCACCACTCTTGCATGAATGAAATTGCCTTTGGCTTCGGAATCAATCAGGGCTGAAACGACAAGAGATTGAGGATGACAGTGTATAGTTACAGATATCATAACCGACTTTGAGACCAACCCTTTTGGGGGTAAACTCCACGTGCTGCCCAGGGGTTGGCGCCTTCATTATTTGTGGCCTGATTCGGCGTTCACGGAGTCGATGCCCGGCTTTTCCACAGTAGAGACACAGTTGATCCCTGAAGCGCCGTCGTCTCTCTTTTTGGGATAGCCGAAAGGACTCACACTGCATGGGCTCTGTGCTGTCGGTTGGTGCTGGAACTAGGCTGACTCTGGGTAACGTTCTCTTGTTCCCGGTTTTGCTTTGCTGTAGTAAGTAATCCAAACAGATTGTGAGATTAATAAGCTGCTTGGGACTCAAATCATTATCCTTACATGCGAGTTCATTCAAGCCACTAGGGTACAGAACTCCAGAGAGTAGTCAACTACTGAGCGATGACCTTGACGTAGTTTAGACAACAGTTCACCACTAACCTTGCCCTCGTACGGCTGATCAAAAACAGTTTTAAATTCCGTTATGAATTGGGCATAGGATAATCAATGTAAATGAGTCCAAATAGCAGTAGCCCATTCCAGAGCTTTATTAGCTGATCGTGATTCTATGAAGGGAATCTTAGCTTGGTCGGAACTGAAGGAGGAATTCTCAAAAAACACTGAACATTGAAGTGAGAGTCCACAGCACTTGTCCGGATCTCCATATCAGGTTTACTTAAAGGGAATATGGAAGGAGAAGCCTCAAGTTGTACCAGGGGTGCCGGAGATGTGACTTCCTGTGTCGCCGGGTTCTTTTTTTTGTAACTGGCTGTTTAATCCCTTTACACTTGAGTTGAGATGGCTGACTTTGCTGACTTTGTCTCGCTGGTGACATTAATGACAGTCAGCGGAAACAGACTTTTTTCAAAGTCATTTACATGCAGGGCAATGGGTGTTTTCAAATGATGTGAAAAACGGAAAAACATCAAAAATGGAGATACAAGGTTTTCTTGCGACAATTTTAGCGGAAGAAATCTGGGTATCTCAAAAATGGTAACTTTACAGGAGAAGGACAAAATGCACTTTAATTTTAGTGTAAGTCAATGGGACCAGACTAATTTTGGGCCGTTTCTTTTAGTTTATTCATCATGAAATTTTTATACAATGTAAAGGGTAATATACACACACACACACACACACACACACACCCACACACACACACACACACACACACATACAGACACACACACACATACAGACACACACACACACACACACACACACACATATATATATATATATGAAAGGGCTACATTTTATACCTTGGTGCTCTGACAAGGTATAAAAACAGTGTCTGTATGTGTGTGTGGGTGGGTGGTGGAGTTTATCACCTCCTGTCTGGCCTTTACTGGCTGGACTCTTTCAGAGTGTCACAGCGTCACTCATCAAACAGAAACCACCACTCACACACACACACACACACACACACACACACACACACCCACACCCACCATCCCATGAGGCTCGCAGTCTGAAATCCATCAGGGCTGCCATCCAATCCCCTCCGGCCACCGAGGCCTTTATTTAAACCCAAACATTTTACTTTGCCTTCTCTTTCAGTCTTTCAGGTTTCCAGCTGGATGACTTTGTTCTGTGCCTTACCCAAACACTCAAAAGTTTGGGGACAACTTTCCTTCTTTCCTTTCATTAGGGCCCAAATTCTTTTATTGTGATTTCTTTTTTTTTTAATTTTATTTCCTGAGATCCACTTCTGTGATTAAATGTACCAAAAACAGTCCTAATTCATTTTTGCATCACTATTTTCGAACATCCTTTTATAGGTAAATGACCTTTGTTCTGATGGATGTCCTTCATTATATCTAATTCGAAAAGCAGTTATGACATAATGTAAACACTGAATTCAAAACATGCTGATTTCACAACCGAGTTCCCATATATGGAGCGTAAGGAGCGAAGAGTGAATGGTGTGTTTTGGCATAGGTCCCATCTTTGGTCTCATCGAGGCCTTGGAGCATCTGGACAAGGGGGAAGGGTGAAGTCTACTCCCTGGATAACCGGGCGGGGACCACACTGGACGAGACGTCGGCACCTGAAAGTAGCAGAACAGGTAAGTCAAGCCATTTTAAAGACAGGTGGAAGCCAGTGATTGGTCAGCGTAATGACTGACATAGCACTGGTGGTACAACTTGCTTTAACTCTTAGGACCTGGAGAGACCTTCAAAACGGTAGGTCACTTCTAGCCTTCATAACCTCTGAGCGGTTTAAGGTACAAACATGATCCATATATCAGAACATCCAGCAGACCCGTCCCTAAGTAGAAAGCATGACGTAATCAAGCTCTGACATCAGCATCAGTGAGTAATTTGGCTCAGAATATCAGCTAAAATCCTGACATTGTTGCTCTGCTTTCTGGCCTTCATATTCCAACAAAAAGGCGATGAAAGGCGAAAAATCTGCAGCGTCCCATTCAACACACTTTCCCTCTTTCCCTAAAAATCACGCACACAGGCCCTACAATGCATTTTAACAGATAAATAACAATAAATATGACAAATATTATAACATTTCTAATATCTAGCTCCGTCTTTCAGTTTACATTGATTTTTAGTATTAAAAATATTAAATATGAAATTAAATATGCAGCTCAATTTGTAATTAAAAATAAAGCCAGTCCTGCTGAGTATCCGAGTCTTAGCGCTGAGCCTGAATCCAAGAGGACAGAAAACGAGTAGAAAACATGTCAGCCTTCTGCTTATTGTTTATTTTTACTCATAATAACCAACAGAATGAATGACCATCAAAATTCTTGCACTTTCAGCTCAGAGACACTCCAGATGAACAACCGCACTTGTTTTGAAGATCTTTGTAATTAAAAAAATATAACATGTAGCAGGCACTGGGTAATTTAATCAGAAATGACCCAAATTCATAAAGATATGAAATTAGCATTTACATGTCAAACAATGCCAAATCTGAGCAGCTCAGGGTCTCCTGACAATAACAACATATGACATGTGACTGTCACATGCAAATACTTCATAATTGCAATTGTAATTGTAATTAGAATTAATTAACCCAAAATACCATAAAACAATTCCCCCAAATTTTAGGGTTCTAACGATGAATATAATGTAATACCTGTATACTTCTTACATGTTGATGTAAACATTGTGTAAACATTGAGTAAACACCCCTTCAAGTAAAGCGCTGTTGCTACTTTAAGCTGCAGCCATTGCTGATGCTGGTTGGTTAATCCCAACAGAAAATAACTGATGAATGGGACGCAGTGGAGCAGCCTTAGGTCACCATGACCAGTGCCAATTGTGTGGGCGAGTGGGGTATAAAGCCCCCCAGCATTGGGCTGTGAAGCAGTGGAACTGTGTTCTCTGGAGTGATGGAGCTCCATCTTTGGGATGAGTTAGTGATCCAGAACTAAGCATCCAACACAAGTACCTGACCTCACTAATGCTCAATCGAATCCTCACAGCAATGTTCCAACATCTAAAGCCTTCCCAGAAGAGTCGAGGCTGTTACTGCAGCACAGACTCACTATTAACATGTTCATTCCAGAAGAAACGCTGGAGTCTATAAATATTTACGTGTGATGATGTTTTCTCCTAAATAAACCTGCTTAGGCTTTAATATATTATTACAAACAAACATAAAAACATCATTTTTATTTAATGACTCATGTCATCATAAACTTAACATAAATTTCCCGTTGCTTTTTTGATATAAAGAGTTTGATATTATATGTAAACAGAGTTTATCTCAATGCCTATGCAGGCTATACTGTATATGGAACCTAAGCTGTAAAAACAGCCTGTTTTATAATTATTATTTATTGATTTTGTGATGTTACAAATGGACTTATATAAATTTGTCCTTTAAGCCAACAGGAGTTTAGTCACATCTGTTCATGCTGATATTATAAGGAATGTTTCAGCCTGGACTGCTGTGTAAATGAGGCATAATGCCCACTGTTAGTCAGTGCCAGGCTAACGGTGGTGCACATTAACAGTGGTGCACATTAACAGTGGTGAACATTAACAGTGGTGAACATTAACGGTGGTGAACATTAACAGTGGTGTGCATTAACGGTGGTGAACATTAACGGTGGTGAACATTAACAGTGGTGAACATTAACAGTGGTGATCATTAACAGTGGTGAACAATAACGGTGGTGAACATTAACAGTGGTGTGCATTAACGGTGGTGAACATTAACAGTGGTGAACAATAACGGTGGTGAACATTAACAGTGGTGTGCATTAACGGTGGTGAACATTAACAGTGGTGTGCATTAACGGTGGTGAACATTAACAGTGGTGCACATTAACGGTGGTGAACATTAACAGTGGTGAACATTAACGGTGGTGAACATTAACAGTGGTGCACATTAACAGTGGTGCGCATTAACAGTGGTGCACATTAACAGTGGTGTGCATTAACAGTGGTGTGCATTAACAGTGGTGAACATTAACAGTGGTGCACATTAACAGTGGTGAACATTAACAGTGGTGAACAATAACGGTGGTGAACATTAACAGTGGTGTGCATTAACGGTGGTGAACATTAACAGTGGTGTGCATTAACGGTGGTGAACATTAACAGTGGTGCACATTAACGGTGGTGAACATTAACAGTGGTGAACATTAACGGTGGTGAACATTAACAGTGGTGCACATTAACAGTGGTGCGCATTAACAGTGGTGCACATTAACAGTGGTGTGCATTAACAGTGGTGTGCATTAACAGTGGTGAACATTAACAGTGGTGAACATTAACAGTGGTGCACATTAACAGTGGTGAACATTAACAGTGGTGAACATTAACGGTGGTGAACATTAACAGTGGTGTGCATTAACGGTGGTGAACATTAACAGTGGTGTGCATTAACGGTGGTGAACATTAACAGTGGTGCACATTAACGGTGGTGAACATTAACGGTGGTGAACATTAACGGTGGTGAACATTAACAGTGGTGCACATTAACAGTGGTGAGCATTAACAGTGGTGTGCATTAACAGTGGTGCACATTAACAGTGGTGCGCATTAACAGTGGTGTGCATTAACAGTGGTGCACATTAACAGTGGTGTGCATTAACAGTGGTGCACATTAACAGTGGTGAACATTAACAGTGGTGAACATTAACAATGGTGCACATTAACAGTGGTGCACATTAACAGTGGTGCACATTAACAGTGGTGTGCATTAACGGTGGTGAACATTAACAGTGGTGTGCATTAACAGTGGTGAACATTAACAGTGGTGAACATTAACAGTGGTGAACATTGACAGTGGTGAACATTGACTTTCCCACATTGGGTGAAACTCTGATGTTGCTCTAGTTTAAACTCTGACATTTGAAGCCTGTAATGAGCTTATTGTGTTTTAGTGTTTCAGTAAATCCTTCAGTAAATTCTTCAACTTGAAGCCTCAGTCTGAACCCTGGAGGAGGCTTTAGTCCAGCACGCTCCACTTTACTTAGAGCGGACTAATACAGCTTATGAGCTCTTATAATCTGTTATGAACACATGTTAACAATTCATAATGCATTATAAGCATGGCTATAACGTGTAATGCATTTTTATAAATATTTATAGCCATGTTTATAATGCCTTATGGATGCATTATAACACATTATGAATGTGTTTACAGATGCTAACCAATGTGATATTCATAGAAAGTGTTACCAAAATGTTTTTGGTCAATACACTGCAGAAATTATATAAAAGAAAATTAGACGTTAAAAAAAATAAATCTATTAAAAAAATAAGGCTATGGGCCCATTAAAAACACGTTAAAAAGCTAGGTGTCCCCAAACTTCCGACTGTTGCTCTAAATCCTCTGCAGCGCAGGTCCTGGGCTCCTCTCTGGCACTAGCTAGCCGGAGTATCTCATTTAGCGTGGAGAGCTGTTCAGTTGGGCGCTGAATCCGAACGCTCGCTGTGCTGGAGGCTCGTCATGAGAGGCTGCGCTAAACAAAGGGATACAGATGTGAAAAGCTGGCGGTGGAGTGAAGTGTTTACCGAGGCTGATGAGAGAGCAGGGAAGTGTGCGGTGGAGAGAGTGAAGGACGTAACAGGCCAGATTTAGCTTAACCTTAACCACACAGTCAGAGAGGAGAGGAACACAATGGGTTTTTGAGCGTAATGATTCTGTTAGGCAATATCAGGGGAGGTAATTGAGGTCAGCGTACGATGATTTTTAGGTGACCACATATATGGCACGTATACACTTAAACAGACGGCACCAATCCACTCAGAGTCACTCTGCTATTGATTGTAGAGAGAACATGCAAACGTCTACTAAACATGTATACTACACTGCTCAAAAAATAAAGGGAACACTTAAACAACACAATATAACTCCAAGTAAATCAAACGTCTGTGAAATCAAACTGTCCACTTAGGAAGCAACACTGACAATCAATTTCACAGCTGTTGTGTAAGTGGAACAGACAACAGGTGGAAATCATTGGCGATTAGCAAGACACACTCAATAAAGGAGCGGTTCTGCAGGTGGGACCACAGACCACTTCTCAGCACCTTTCTGCTTTCTGGCTGATGTTTTGGTCACTTTTGAATGTTGGTGGTCTTTCACACTCGTGGTAGCAGGAGACGGACTCTACAACCCACACAAGTGGCTCAGGTAGTGCAGCTCATCCAGGATGGCACATCAATGCGAGCTGTGGCAAGAAGGTTTGCTGTGTCTGTTAGTGTAGCGTCCAGAGGCTGGAGGCGCTACCAGGAGACAGGCCAGTACACCAGGAGACGTGGAGGAGGCCGTAGGAGGGCAACAACCCAGCAGCAGGACCGCTACCTCCGCCTTTGTACAAGGAGGAACAGGAGGAGCTGCCAGAGCCCTGCAGAATGACCTCCAGCAGGCCACAAATGTGCGTGTGTCTGCACAAACGGTTAGAAACCGACTCCATGAGGATGGTATGAGGGCCCGACGTCCACAGATGGGGGTTGTGCTCACAGCCCAACACCGTGCAGGACGCTTGGCATTTGCCAGAGAACACCAGAATTGGCAAATTCGCCACTGGCGCCCTGTGATCTTCACAGATGAAAGCAGGTTCACACTGAGCACATGTGACAGACGTGACAGAGTCTGGAGACGCCGTGGAGAGCGATCTGCTGCCTGCAACATCCTTCAGCATGACCGGTTTGGCAGTGGGTCAGTAATGGTGTGGGGTGGCATTTCTTTGGAGGGCCGCACAGCCCTCCATGTGCTCGCCAGAGGTAGCCTGTCATTAGGTACCGAGATGAGATCCTCAGACCCCTTGTGAGACCATATGCTGGTGCAGTTGGCCCTGGGTTCCTCCTAATGCAGGACAATGCTAGACCTCATGTGGCTGGAGTGTGTCAGCAGTTCCTGCAAGATGAAGGCATTGAAGCTATGGACCGGCCCGCCCGTTCCCCAGACCTGAATCCGATTGAGCACATCTGGGACATCATGTCTCGCTCCATCCACCAACGCCACGTTGCACCACAGACTGTCCAGGAGTTGGCGGATGCTTTAGTCCAGGTCTGGGAGGAGATCCCTCAGGAGACCATCCACCACCTCATCAGGAGCTGCCCAGGCATTGTAGGGAGGTCATACAGGCACGTGGAGGCCACACACAACACTGAGCCTCATTTTGACTTGTTTTAAGGACATCACATCAAAGTTGGATCAGCCTGTCGTGTATTTTTCCACTTTAATTTTGTGTGCGACTCCAAATCCAGGCCTCCACTGGTTAATCAATTTGATTTCCATTGATGATTTTTGTGATTTTGTTGTCAGCACATTCAACTTTGTACAGAACAAAGTCCTCAATGAGAATATTTCATTCACTCAGATCTAGGATGAGTTATTTGAGTGTTCCCTTTATTTTTTTGAGCAGTGCATATGCTTATGTTTACTCTCTCTCTCTCTCTCTCTCTCTCTATATATATATATATATATATATATATATATATATATATATATATATATATAAAATTATGGGGGCGGCACAGTGGCGTGGTCGGTAGCGCTGTTGCCTCACAGCATGGGTTTCCTCCTGACATGTTGTCAGGCTGATTGGACGTGGTAAACTGCCCCTAGGTGTGAGTGAATGTGTCTGTGTGTCTGTCCTGCGATGGACTGGCGACCTGTTCAGGCTGCATCCTGCCTTCCGCCCAATGACAGCTGGGATAGGCTCCAGCATCCCCTGCAACCCAGAAGAAGTGGTTTAGAAGAATGATTAAATGAATTATTTCACTTGTAAATCATTACAGATCAGATCAGTGCAGTGAACTCTAAACGGTGTAAATGAGCCTAAAGTTTATTAACTGTACAAGGTCTCAGTCTGAACCTCCTCCAGCTGTACAGACGACATCAACGCCACAGTCAAACTCATCCCAGACTGGATTGAGCGAGTCGGGCGTCGCTGCTCTCACGGCTCTTTCAGTGGGAGTTCGGAGATCATCCAGTGCTGTGGAACCAGCGTCGAACGCTCTGAGCTTCACTGATGAAAATCCCGCTGCTCAGTTCTGACGGATTCACTCTGATTGACGTGGAGAACGCAGAACGTTCTGCTCAGGGGTCTCAGCTCCTCTCAGACTGAAGGAGCCGGTCAGAAACTCTATGACCCCCTCTTACAGTTGCACTGTGATTGGTTCCGTGGCGCCTCATAGATGTAGAAATATGGTGCTTTGAAATCATGATTGTTTTGGTTCCAAGTTCAAAATACATTTGACACCTTTTACTGACTTGGATTTTAGACTATATACGTTTGCTGAAACTACTGCTGAAATTATCATGTTTTACATTAAAACACTAAAAAGTTACTTCATCGCAGAAAATCTGTGTTTTACTAGTGACAATTCCTAATGTCCCACATTGATCTTCAGACTTTGGGACACTTCAAAACTATGGGATCTAACTGCTCACCATGTGGCCATGAGGGACCTGGATGCAGCATCCCTTCCTGCTCTAAAATGCAGGGGCGTGGCTAAAATAAGGCTCTGCTTACAGACTAAAACTCTTTGAGTGTCAGTAGTGACATGAAAATACTCTTTATTTTAAAAATTAATCTCATGATAAACCCAAATCTATCAACGTCACCTTAAAGTAAACTTTTTAAATCTTGAATAAAATGAAATATAATTTTCATAAGAGTAAATTTAGGCGTGAGGGTTTGGGACAGACATGCCCCAGTAGACACTTACCCTATGAATGATGACTTTTTATATATGTCACTTATTTCTATCTCTATGAATGTCTTGGGTATAAATAGATCATAACATAGCGCTTGGAAATATAAAAGGTCTGGTATAAGATATAAAAAGAATTTTTTGGGGGGATTTTCCTACAAAATCCGATAATGTTTGTCCTGAAAATTTACAAAAACATACACACAGTCAACCCCCCCCCCCACCACCACCACACACTGCAGGAGCTCTTTGCTGCCTCAGTTCCCGTGACCTCGACACTTCCAGCTGCTTCTACTGCAGCTGCTGCTTTCTGCTCTGTGCTTTAGAGCAACACAAGCTCAAAACAAACAACATAAAAGATGATTTTCAATATTTCAGCAGGAACAGACCTGATTCTCACACACGTGGATAAATAAAACATCATCGGCGGTGCTTATTGCATATTTGAGGTAGCTATGAATCGAGAACGTTTTGTTCTTTAAAGCGATCTCAGAGTCTGTGTTTCCGTCATCATGTGAGCCTTTGTGTCTGTACAGCAAATGGAATCAATTCTGCGCTTGACCTCCACTCTGTGGTGTCAGTGTTCAAACCAAAGTCCAGCAAGAAATTACATTTGCACTTTTTTCCTCTCCTTCTTCTAAAGTTTGCTTCTTTAGTTTTGCCCTGAAGCTACGAGGCTAATGTAGGCAACAAGGAATCTTATACAGCATCAGAGTTGGGTGGAGTTATTGGATGGGAGCTGTCCAGTAAAAAGAACCGACAAAAATTTTTTTTTTTTCCAGCGGGCGGCACGGTGGCACGGTGGCGCGGTGGCGTGGTGGGTGGCACTGTTGCCTCACAGTGAGGAGGGTCTGGGTTCGATTCCCCGGCTGGGCGACCGGGGTCCTCTCTGTGTGGAGTTTGCATGTTCTCCCCGTGTCTGCGTGGGTTTCCTCTGGGTTCTCCGGTTTCCTCCCACAGTCCAAAGACATGCAGTCAGGCCAATTGGACGTGCTAAATTGCCCCTGGGTGTGAGTGACTGTCTGTGTCTGTCTGTCTGCCCTGTGATGGACTGGTGACCTGTCCAGGGTGTATCCTGCCTTCCGCCCAATGACCGCTGGGATAGGCTCCAGTACAACCCCACCCCCCCCCCCCCCCCCCCCCGAGACCCTGATGGAGAAGCGGCTTAGAAAATCGATGGATGGATGGATATTTTTTCAGAATTATGATTGACACACTTCTCAGCCAATCGCAGTCATCTCTCAACATTCCTTTTTTGGTCAAAGAAGAACAAACCTGCTGTGAGAACGGTGGCGGCAGTAAATCAGTCTGAATTGTTAGAATAGGGAACAGTTAGAGAGAAAACCTCGCATCTCCATTTTTGTCGTTTTTCAGTTTTTGACAAAAACTGAAAAGGCCTGTTTCTCTTTACACTGTGTATAAATTTCATAAAGATCTGACCAAAAGAAATGTCCCAAAATGACTTGGAAAGACGTCCGGTTCCATTGACTTACATTAAAAGTAGAGTAGGTTTTATCCTACTCCTGTAAAGTTACCATTTTGGAGATTTTCTTCTGAAAACAGTGATGTGATGCCTGACTCCGCTACCCTGATCATCTGAAGGGTGGAGCTGTTCATGTCATTCCTGAAGCTGGATTAAAAACAGGACTCACAGCTCAGTGACTCTAAGCTGAGCTAAACTTTATCTGAGTTACTGTATTTTAATATGATGTCTGATAATAAATGACATTTTGGAGCAATGCCAATATCTAACTAACTAATTAGCTAATTAATTAACTAATTAATTACTTAACGAATTAACTAACTAATTAGCATTTCTTCACTGGGCTGATAAATATTAATGCACTTGTAAACATACCATTTTAAAAAACTAAGCTAAGCTGATATACCTGAAATACAAGGTGATGAGTCCTCCTCAACATTTAGCTGAGTTTAGCAGTAGCTCATCTGAAGGGCCAGCTGGGTGGCCAATATGATATTTTATTATCATGAAAAATTGTCACAATATGCTTTTCTGAGAATGCCGCACATAAAGAATACTGACTACATGTTTCATAACAGCGTGAGCACAACTAGTCCTGTTTAAATGGGTTTAGTGCCATTTGTAAAACACTGAATAAAACCATTATAAATTTTACGTTTCTTCTTCTTATTATTATGATTTCTATAGTATTTTTATTATGTGGCACTACAGGTTCTTTTTTGTCCGTTTCAACGTATTCAATCTCAGAAAGCGTAAACATTGTGTTGCATATCGTCTATTATATAAATGTCAAAGCATTGCAATATAATAATAATAAATATAATAATAATATAATAATAAATAAGATGGCTTTGTTATATTGCCCACCCAAAAGAGCAGCTTGCATTACTCAAACCTCTATGTTATTAGCCAGGAAAACTTGTTGCTTTAACTTGGACTAAACCATTTTTCTGGTTTGATTAATTTACTGCATGCTTTGTTCACTTTAAACTGGCCTACATTCATTATTAAAAATAAAAAATTCCCAATTTTTAGACATTTTAAATTCTACCCTCTGGTTAGAACTCCCACAATCACACTACCAGAGCTAGGAGGGTGAAGGCAAACACAGGCTTCCTCTCCTGTGATGCGCCTCCACATCTTTTCGAGCTGCCGCTCATGCAACGTCATTTTTCAGCTAAACGCACTTGGAGGAGACACTAATCACCAGATCTGTTACGTCAGCTGACAGACGCCTGTGCACTAATTGATGGGGGGGTGTGGGGGACCATCGTGCCCACCCAGAGAGTGAGGACAACTGTGCTTTCTTGGACTCCCAGCCACGGACGGCTGTAGCATCACCAGGGATCGACCTCCCGATCTCCTTATGATACGGCCAGTGCTTAGTTAGTCGTGCCATTTGGGAGCCCCTGCATTCATATTTGACCAGTTTTTAAACAGGCAAATCTGCACTGAACATCTGATAAACTCAACTGAACCTTTTAATCTGTCAGCAGAGGTGTTCTGGATGCTGCTAGGTAGCCTGTACTGACTAGAGGTCGGTAATCCAGGTCCAAAAAGTAAAACCCCTCCCCAGGATTTTGTTACAACTGCTTGACTTCTCTAATTTGCTCAAACCAGCAGCAAAGGTGGGCAGGCAGTTGGAACAAAATCCTGGGGAGGACCTACTTTGCCCAGCTCTAGTACTGACAGACACAACTACAACACCTAATGGAGGTGGAACTTTAGTCCACGCTTGTGGACAACAGTGCAGAATTAAGATTAAGAGACCCTTATTAGTCCCACAACAGGGAAATTTCACCTCTGCATTTAAACCATCCATGTAGTGAAACACCACATACACACTAGTGAACACACACACACTAGGGGGCAGTGAGCACACTTGCCCGGAGCGGTGGGCGGCCCAATCCACAGCGACTGAGGAGCAGTTGGGGGTCAGTGTCTTGCTCAAGGACACCTCAGTCACATACTGTCGGCTCTGGGGATCAAACCAGCGACCGTAGGGTCACACTGCCTAACCTCCAGCCCACGACTGCCCTCTCCATCTAGCTCTACTAGAGATACTGAATGACTCCACGTAGTTTGGGGCAAGTGCGTAATGATTCAGGCATGCAGTTAGCACCTTGCTAATTGGTGGGGTATATGCTCCCATTGTGTGTTAGCCACATTAGCGTCATGGCTCCAGTGCAAAACCCATTTCGCACAAATTTCAGACGCCAAGCATCTCTCTGCAGTCGACTCTCTTTGATGTAAGAGGGGAAAAGTGAGTGAATATGATTTTTTTCACCCAGCTGTTGAGTTAATGCACATTATACAATGCAGCGTTTTTGTGCTATAAAGGGGAAAATGGCTTTCCAGTGTGGCACAGGTGTCTCACAGCCCTCGCCGCTGGACCATAAGCATCAATTTGGCCGGCCGTCATGCAGGTGGTTATCAGGCTCTGCCTTGGTCGCTCCATTGCTTAACATATTACAGATAACATGATCAGCATTGGAAATGAAAAGGCACTGGAGCATTTCGCTGTGAGCTTAGCTGGGCCGGAGCCATGGATCAGCTCCTATAGCATCCTCACATTAACCTTGGCTTGGTATTTCCTGTCGCCTCATGCTTACTGCTTTTTTTCTACCATGCTGCAAAATAAGCTACAGAGATAGCAAGAGAGAGAGCATCTTAAAGGGCCCATATCCTAATTTTCTATTTATTTTATTTAGGAAAGCATCTTTCTTCACTTATAGTGAAGATTCACTTATAGCATTTGTGGTTTTATATACCAGAAGCAGTTATAAAATATTTTATGGCCATTTTCCAACCCCAACCTGTCTTAGAATTAAACAGGCTGTCTTTGTAGTACTGTGCCTTTAAGACGGATATATGCAAATGAGCTCTGTTCTGACTGAAAAAGCAGTCCTGGCTGAAACACTCCTTATAACTTCAGCGAGAATGGGTGTGGCTAAACTCCTGTAGGCTATATATATAGTACTTGATATACAGTATGTTAATTTATTTTTTTGTGACATCACAAAATACAATTAATTCATTCCCATATATGGATTGTATAAGTTAGGGAATGAACAGTAATAGGCTTCTGACAGTGTTTACATATGAAATAAAAAAAGGATAAAAGTTAAAAATGTTTTTCATCATTATAGCCCTTTAAAATCATGTAGAAAAACATCTATAACAGTCTATCAGACTTCCTTTAAAGGGCATATCCACTGATTTTCCAAAACATCTGCAGAATTCACTTGTTCACAGTGGTGGTGATAGGAACCAGATGTCCACCTCTAAAAGCTCCCTCACAGAAAGTCCCTACATGAAATGGTCATGAATTCACTGCCGGACAGTATTTAACAGCAGTTTAAAGATAAAAGTTTGGCCTCAAACATACTTTGTACACTCCATTCATGGTGCTGAGGTACTTATTATTTCAGATTTTCCACAATTTTACATCAACATTCCATATAAAAGAGGACTCGTGTAGGTTCTCTGGTGGTTCTGGATGGTAAATAAAATGTCTATATTTGTGTTGTAGTCATAGCGACCCCTGGTTCCCATCACCACCACTGTAAAGTGCTCTGAGTCGGTAAGTGTCTCCACAGTCAAACCACTCTGAATGAGTGAATGCAGAAATTTAGCAAAATTGGTGGAATTCCCCTTCCCATTGTCTGCCAGTGTAATGAGATAATTTACCGTGTTAGATGACTTAAAACAAGAGATTACACCTAGAAACAGATTGAGTAATCTAATAATATGTGTACAGCGGCCTGATTATATTGTGTGATTATATTGTATATACTGCCTGCATTTAAGACGCTTTCACTTGCGCAGATAACTGGCCTGTTTTGAATTCACTGTTTTTGTGATGTCACAAAAAATATCAAATTTACATATGCCCGCCAATTTAGTCAACAACAGTTTAGCCCCACCCACTCACACTGAAGTTATAAGGTGTGTTCAGCTTGGTTTTCAGAATGAGGCATACTATAGGGCAACCAATCAGAGCAAAGCTCATGTACATATATACATATATACATATATATCAGTCTCAAAGGGCTCATGGAAAAAAAATAGTTTGTCAAATTTTCGGAAAAAAAGGTTGAAAATATGTAAATATTGTTAGTGTTAAAACACATTGTACATGTCCAGATCCACACAGCCTGTTTCAGTTTTGTGATGTCACAAAAACCAACACATTTGGTAGTCATAGCGACCCCTGGTTCCCATCACCACCACTGTAAAGTGCTCTGAGTCGGTAAGTTTCTCCACAGTCAAACCACTCTGAATGAGTGAATGCAGAAATTTAGCAAAATTGGTGGAATTCCCCTTCCCATTGTCTGCCAGTGTAATGAGATAATTTACCGTGTTAGATGACTTAAAACAAGAGATTACACCTAGAAACAGATTGAGTAATCTAATAATATGTGTACAGCGGCCTGATTATATTGTGTGATTATATTGTATATACTGCCTGCGTTTAAGACGCTTTCACTTGCGCAGATATCATATTTTCGCACTGCGTGTTATTGGATGGAGACGAAACACTGAAGCTGCATCGGCCTCCGGGTTAGGCAATTATTTTCCAGCGTGCTCTGGAAGCTCCACTCCGCTCTGTAATTACATGCAGATCTGATCACTCTCCTGTCTTGTCCTGGCCCAGTAATGTGTGCTGGGCATGTAGGTAAATATTTGTGTCAGAGCAGTTGTAAATTTGACCCCAGGCAGAATGAAGCCACTGATGTAGACCCCCCCCCCCCCCCCGGCATCTAAACATGAGGCTAAAATAGCAATCCTGCGCTAAAGTGTGTGCAAACCAGCGATAAGATTCTGACAGATAGTGTCAGCTTCTGTGCAGCTCGTAATGCCTGATTTATAGAGCGGACGGAGGGGTGGAAGAGGGGAAGGGAAGTGGAAGAGGAGATAGACAGAGTGACCCTAAACACAGTCCGGATCTCCAGTGCAGTAAAACTATCAGTCAAAAGTTTGGGAACGCCCGGGTTTTCTTCTGAAACTGGACTTCTCCTGTTGTTCTGTTGTTTTTAAAGGGCTCATATCGAGGACTTTTTTTTTTCAGAGGACGCTGCACTCAAGCGATTTTAATATTTCAAAGCATACCATTCACTCCCCAGTCCATTTAGTCCATATATGGAAACTGAGTTGCATGGAAACACAGTTCCATATGTCCACCAGTTCAGTCGACATCGGTTTAGCCCCACCTATGGAGAGGTTATAAGGAGTGGTTCAGTCCTGGCTGCCTCCTGGATGAGGCGCAGTAAAGGGCAGCCAATCAGAACAGAGCTCATTTACATATATCAGTCTTAAATGGCCCATATCAAGGAAAAACGCAAACCGCACCAATGCATTTACATAAAGCTGCATATTCAGCCAGCAACAGTTTTGCTTTGCCCATTTACATTGAAGGTATAAAGAGCCCTGGTTGCTTTCTAGAAGAGGCACAATATAGGGCAGCCAATCAGAGCAAAGCTCATTTACATATACATATCAGTCTTAACGGGCTCATGGAAAAAAAAAAATTGTTTGCCAAATTTTTGAAGAAAACAAACAAAAAAAATGCTTGAAAATATGTAAATATTGCTAATGTTTCAAAAAACATTTCCAGATCCACACAGCCTGATTTAGTTTTGTGATGTCACAAAAACCAACACATTTACGTATGTCTGCCAACTCAGTCGACAGCAGCTTAGCCCTGCCCACTTACACAGGAGTGTTTCAGCCCTGGCTCCTGTCTGAATGAGGCACAATACAGGGCAGCCAATCAGAGCAAAGCTCGTTTACATATACCAGACTTAAAGGGCTCATTGAAAAATAAAAGCCAGATTTTCTGAAAAAAAAATCTTGATGTAATATGCAAATATTATTCAAAACATACATTTACATATTTCTGCCCACAGCATCATAGCCCCGCCCATCACACTGACTTTATAAGCAGTGTTGCAGTCTGGCCTGTCATTTTTGGTCAGCCAATCAGAACAGAGGCCAATTACACATGTCAGTCTTAAAGGCACAGTAGCACAACAGCCTGTTTAGTGGTGAAGGATAAAGAGAGGATAGAAAATTGTAAAATGATCATATAAAATGAATCATGAACTATACATTGGGTATATTTTGCAACATTTGGTATGAACAGCTGGTTTTGCCTGTGTATTTATTGCCTTGTTTGTTTACAACTTGGCCAATGAAGTCCTTCTGATTGCGGCTCTTATTGTAAATTGATCTGTTCCGAGCTTTTCCTAACGGCACATATTTACAGCGTTTTGCCCTCTGAAGGTGGTTTAAAGCCCTGAAACGGTGCAGTAAGGATAAATGACGTTAGCTAGCCCTTTTGTTGGCTCTACATATTGATTTCTTTTTCCAAACCATAGTTGAAAGCACATATTGGAAGCTGATAACCGGCAATCCATGTCCATCTTTTTCATCCTCCTTTATAGGGTTTACAGGAAAACACACTCGGGCCTGTTTATCTCCACACAGGGACGCTTTTAGCACAATGGACAGACAGGGACATCTCTAGAGGACAATGGAGAACAATAGGTGGCATCATTATGGAGATAGCGCATGCAAGAGCGCTCTCTGCTTATCTACTCAATTCGAGAGCCGCGTCCATTACGCGGGGCTGCGGACGGAGCGGGGGGCCGCGGACGGGATGAGCCTTTTCGGCCCCTTTTGCTCATTGAGACAAACCCACATGCCTCTGCTTCAAAGCGAAGGCAGGGCTACCAAACTGTCCCAAAATGTTTGATGTAGCGAAAAGAGAGAGAGGAATGGAAAGAGCCGAACGCGCTGCGTGTTTGATGTCAGCCGCAGTGCGAGCTAATGGGGTCTCTGCGTGGTGGGCTGCAGATCCTTCACCGTTAGACCTTTTGCAGCTGAAGTGGGGGTCTAGTTCACATTCATGCACAAGATGGCAGTGTACCGCCTCGGTAAGCCTGAGACAGAGGCTTGGGAGGGTGGGTTTGTGATGAGGAAGGTGAAGGAGGGGGGCTGCGCTCTATACTGCTTCACTGAAACACAGTTACGGCCCTAGCCTCCAAACACAGTGATGGAATTGCCATTGAAATGTTGCACGGAAGAGACTCTCATACACCTTACCTGCTCAAATCCAGGTTAAACTCAAGTCTGAGCTCTGAGACTCGCTTTGTTCTTGCCGCATTTGGATTTAAGCAACGTCCCTTTAATCTGGGTTTATCTTCAATCGCTTTATTTCATTTCCTTGTCATTCATTCTAGCATATCTGCTATATAGAATAAACATGACCACTGCGGATTTCTGTTTATTTCCCGTGTTAAACATTTTGAGGGAAGAATTATGGGAATTTATGTATAATATATATCTCAAGGCTTTTGTATATGTCTGCCAAAAAAAGTTGCACAGGCCACAATTCATGTTTTAGATTTTTTCCAGTATGTTCAATTCAAATGATTTAAAAATTCCACATGTTCAATGTGGATAAGGTGACAAAAGTACAGCTCAAGATCTACTTCAGTAACATGTACAATAGAGCTGCAGCGGAAAGTTCTAATCAGTTTAGTTCAATTCAGTTCTGCTCACTTCAGTTCAGTTGAACTCATTTTAGTTCCATTTATTTTGATTCAATTTCGTTCAGTTCATTTCAGTTCAGTTCAGTTTAGTTCAGGTGAATAAATTTCAGTTCAATTAAATTCAGTTTAGTGCAGTTAAATTCAAATCAGTTCAGTTCAGTTCAGTTCAAATCAGTTCAGTTCAGTTCAAATCAGTTCAGTTCAGTTCAGTTCAGGTGAATAAATTTCAGTTCAATTAAATTCAGTTTAGTTCAGTTCAATTCAAATCAGTTCAGTTCAGTTCAAATCAGTTCAATTCAGTTCAGTTCAGTTCAGGTGAATAAATTTCAGTTCAATTAAATTCAGTTTAGTTCAGTTCAATTCAAATCAGTTCAGTTCAGTTCAATTCAAATCAGTTCAGTTCAGTTCAAATCAGTTCAGTTCAGTTCGAATCAGTTCAGTTCAGTTCAGTTTAGTTCAGTTCAGTTCAGTTCAGTTCAGTTCAATTCAAATCAGTTCAGTTCAGTTTAGTTCAGTTCAGTTCGAATCAGTTCAGTTCAGTTTAGTTCAGTTCAGTTCAATTCAAATCAGTTCAGTTCAGTTTAGTTCAGTTCAGTTCAAATCAGTTCAGTTCACTTAAATTCAGTTCAGTTCAGTTCAATTAATCTAATATTCATTCATCTAATATTTCCATCTGCAGTAGATTGTTCCAAGCAGTGCAGTAGTAGTGGAGGGGTCCTATGGCCTGGTCAGTAACCCACATCTAGTTCCCTCAATAGCCTTTTCATAATGTTCTTTAAAGATCTGTTTCTGAGATGAGAAGAAAGTTCAGAGACACTCTACATAATGTAACTGTACTATAGCAGTGAAGGACTTGTCCTAGGACAGTGTGTTGAAGCCGAGAATCGTTTAGAAAACTTTGCTTTTAAGAGCGAATGTAAAAAGTTTAGGTCCGTGTTTTGTGACCCTTTACGTGATTCTCATAGACGTTACTACGTTGATATGAAACTGACTTGATGTTTGAACAGGTTGAGGAATGTTGCTGTAAAGGAATTTGCATTGATAGGTTGTGCTTTGGCCTGACTGTGATTGAATAGCTTCAATACAGCAAAACAATACAGCTGAAGTCTATAGTCAAAGGTAACAGGAATGTTACCACCACTAAATAAGTAAAAGTACATTTGTATATGACAAAAAAAGGCGCAGGTCAAAAACATATACTCATAGGGTTCTTTAGTAAAGACGATGGCTCTATATAGAAGCATGAACACTCAAAGAATTAAGCATGCAAATGAATCTTTGAGTGTTCATGACTCTATAGAGCCATCATCTTTAACAGAGAACCCTTAAAGGACCATCTTTTGAAAGTACATATAAAGGCTTTTTAGGTCTAATTTATTCAGACGTCTAAAGCCGTTGTACAGCGCTGTGTTTGGGTAAACAGTGAAAGTGTCATTAAACATATATTGGAAAGTCCAAATCCACTGGATTGAACTCGACTGCATGTAAGTGAGTGGATGGGGTTGGTTATTTTTCACTGTCCAAATTCGACCCTCTTGGGAAGCGGATGTTTAGCGCTGAGGCTGAGGAAGGTGAAAGCTGTCGGTGCTGTAATGCCGGTCGGTGTTAGTTAAGTAAATGGCAGTGTTGCTTTCTGTCTGAGAGCTGATGATGTGTGTGACTTGCCCTAATGTGGCCCGTGGGTGTGTAAGACAATACACCCCCACAGGAGAGTGAAAGCCAATCGGCCCCTCTGCTGCATTTGTGGTGTTGGAGTGGTTGTGGTGGATTGCTTAGTGCCAGTTTGTTGGTGATACAGTCTTTTCTTCCAGTAATTCTGCTGTGTGTATGTGTGTGTGTGTGTGTGTGTGTGTGTGTGTGTGTGTGTGTACTGAGGGGGATTTAGCCAGTTGAATGAACTGACTCTGCCTTTTTCTGAAACCTTGTGTTTCAACAAAATTTCTGACCTAAGGCTTCGTTCTGCTCAATAGTGCAGTAATGGTTTAGGAGGGCTGTGTTCCAAAAAAACAAGGCTGGGTTCCAATTCAACATCTTCAGTTCAGAAGGAAACTGATCAGATAAACAAATAATAACCAAAAACTAACTAACTAACTAACTAACTAACTAACTAACTAACTAACTAACTAACTAACTAACTAACGAAACGCATATGCTGCTTGCTGTTTCCTATCCCCATTGATTTCCAGTGAAGACTCGTAAACAGTTATATATCAGTGTCAGTCTGACCAATAAAGTCATTCAAAATGACACATTTGACCCTGAACAAAATTATCCAAGGCCTGGTTTGCTGACTGTCAGAGTTTTACCTCTCAGTTTGGATCTAAGAGGAGAGAAAATCAATAAAAGACATATTCATGTGTTTGAAGATGGTTCTTGAAGGGTTCTTTAGTAAAGAAAATGGTTCTATAAAGAACCATGAATAGGCAAAGAACCATTTGCGTGATGAACGGCATCATAAAATGGTTCCTCAGGTTGTGCTGTAGATGGTTCTATCCTTTTGAAAAAGGTTTTATATACCATCCAATAGGGCTCTTACGAACTACATATATATATATATATATATATGGAAGAAAACCCTGTTTCTCCACTTTTGATGTTTTTCTGTTTTTGACATGATTTTAAAGATACGTGTTGTCCTTTACATTTGTTCTGTAAAGTTCCCATTTTGGAGGTACAAGGTTTTGTTCCGACAGCAGCAATATATATATACATATTGCTGCTGTCGGACGAAAACCTCATATCTCAATTTTTGTTGTTTTTCAGTTTTTAACATAATTTGGAAAGGTCTGTTGTTCTTTACATTGTGTGTAAATTTCATGATGAATGGACTGAAAGAAACGGCCCAAAATGACTTGGAAATAATTCTGGTTCCATTGACTTACATTAATAGTGAAGTAGGTTTTTTCCTTCTCCTGTAAAGTTGCCGTTTAGGAGATATGAGGTTTTGTTCCGACAACAGCGATATATAGCTGCTATACATATACATATATATTTATATAACTATATATATACATATATATCATTGCTGTCGGAACAAAACCTCATATCTCAAAAATGGTAACTTTATAGGAGATAGAAAAAAAAACATAAAAATACTTAAAACATAAAAATAGACTAAATTACTTCAGGTGCTGAAGCTTAACCTCGCTCTACCAGTGTTTGCTGCCATTTCTATACTATTTAAATGTAACTGTGTAGCAACACAGTCATAACACTTATTTTCATATTGAATTACATTTATATTTTTTAATCATAGAGGCAGCTTTAGAGGTGCTTTCAATATCAAAAATGCTTCAGTGCTAAAACTGAGAAATGTGGCAAAATGATAAATAATTGTGAGTTTTTCTTCCTGCACACTTTTCATCAGTGCTTACAAACACAAACGGTGAAGATTTCAAACGCGCACTTTCCACCCAGTGTCTCCACTTAGATCACACACTTTTTTCTGTTAACCCTTAGAGTAAATGGGGGTTGTGAGGGTTTACAGTTCGGAGTAAAAGTTCACTCATTTACGCTTTTAATAAAAAATATTTTTTTAATGCTTACGAAATTTCCAAACTCTCACACTGCTTTAGTACCAGAGCAGACAGCAGAGTATCCAAGCTGTCTCAAGTGTCCTCGGGGCTGGTGGGGGTGGGGGTTGGGGGGGGGGGGGGGGGGGGGGGGGGGGTCACAGCAGGTTGCGCTGCCATAATTTGATGTGTAACAGGTCACCTTGTTACTGCAAAGTGGTCATTCTCACCCTCCTGCTCTTAGATGGGCTACAATCAGAGGCAGCTGTAAGGAGCATGTAGAACTGCGGGGACCAGCGCTGGAGAGGGTGCTTGTTAAAGATAAAGGATCAGTGATATTGACCTGGCCGTGTCGATTCCTATGAAGGACTGGCTCACTGCTCAAGTGGCTCGTAATGCGCAGGCCTCGTACTCTGGAACGGGCCAGCAGTACACGGGTGGGAAAGGCAGGGTGCTTTAATGTGCCTTCTTCAGTAATAAAAGCTTTTAGATAGTGGAGACTGGCTTTGTGGCAAAAAGCTAAAGACACACTGTCATTTTATGTGAGCTCATTGAAACAGACCTTGGGTGGGAAATGTAGATGGTGAGCTTTTTCGATGTATCTGCGTCTGTGAGAGATGCTCTGCACGTCCATAGTAACTAATACTTTGTGATGCGCTGCATATTTTAAAGTGCAGTTGTTGTTGTCACTGAAATCCATCATAGATGAGTTCAGTTTATCTTCATTTTCACTTTAAATGATCACAAAATGATCTTTACTTTAGAATATATGATGCAAATCGACTTGTTTAGTGCGTTTTAGCCTAGAGTTTCTTCACTGAACGCTTAGAACCCTAAAATTTTAGGGAATTTTTTTCTTATTTTGGGTCAATTACAGTTACAATTACAATTACAAAGTATTTACATGTGGCAGTCACACATGCCTTATGTTATTATACCCTGGGCTACTCAGATATGTCAGTATTTTACATTTACATTTTAAATGCTGACTGAAATGTGTTATCAAATTTATAAGTTTGGGTAATTTTTGATCAAAAATTTACCTTCTGCCTGCAAAATTTAGCATTTTTTTTTGCATATACAGAAACAACTTTCAGAAACTGTTAGTCTGGAGTTTCTGTGAACTGAATGATTTTGATGGTGATTCATTCTGTTGGTTGATATGAGCAAAAAATAAACAATAAGCAGAAGGTGGACGTTTTTTTTATTGATTTTCTGTCCTCTTGGCTTCAGACTGAGTGCTAAAACTCTGACTGGCTTTATTTTTAATTCTAAATTGAGTTGCATATTTAATATCAGATATGTTTAATACTCAAACGTAAAGAGCTAGATATTATTATGTTATATATTTTATAATCATATTTGTCATATTTATTGTAATTTCCTCTCAAACTGTGTTTTTAGGGCGTGATTTTGAGGGAAAGTGCACTCAATGCGTTGAATTGGACAGTTTTATCACGGTTTTATCGCCCGCTCACCTCAGCTCACCACAGCTAATCAAGCTGCGTGTTTTTGGAACTGGATTGCTGACTGGACCATGGCTAAAAGTCACTCTGGACACACAGGGTAAGTCCTGGCGGTCAGCATGATGTGTGAACTACATCGCTGTCTTTAAACTCAACAGTGGGATGTCCAACACATTCAGATGTATTAGTGACCAGTAGCTCTTAAGCAATTACCTCCACAAGTCGATTGATATTGTCTGGAATTGAGGTTCTCAACCTTTTCCATCCCCGAGACCCACCTGTTCACCCCTCGAAAGCCTGCAGGCCCACAGGATGCTGGGTGCCTGACCCCGCAATGTGCGACATGCATCAGCGAACATAATAAATAAAAACATTTAAAAAGGTTATTTTCTGGTGAGGACCACCAAAGCGTGCTTTGTGGCCCACTTGTGGTGCACAGACCTCAGGTTGAGAAACCCTGGTATAGAACATGTTACCCCTTGATAAGATGTGAATGAATGATTTCATAATTTTTAATCATTCTTAATCATTTTAGAGTTTAATCATTCAGACTCAACATTTTGTTTGACAAATTTAACTCAATAAAGTGTTTATTATGCTATTATAACAGCTTACAGTCCTTCGAGTTATGTCATAACACAGGTCTTAATGAATAAAGCTTAAAGCTCAGGCCTTAACATGGCCAATTTCACAAATTTGCGTAAATTTGAATTCTTCTTTCTCTCTTTGGAAGCTGTGAAAAGCTGTGGTGGAGCTTCACGTGTCTCAGAAGAAGAGTCTTCACCCTAACGGCTTTATTATCCCTTTATAAGCGAATGTAGGTCAGTATAACAAAATAAAAGTCTTAAAACAAGCCTTTTCTAATAAAGCCTTACAAGCTTTTACTTAGGATTTGCATTCAGGGCACACTGAACGCTCGCCTGGCATTCGTCTTTCACGGCATCGACACTTTGTCCAGTTTTTTTTTCCATTTTAATGCTGTATAAGTAGGTTATAGTTTCCTTAAGCACAACCCTTTTTATTCAGACCCTCTTAGAGGAGCGCTTTGAGCGCTGTGTCTTCCGTGGCATGTGCATGTGTTTATGTGCTTCATTTGTTGCTTGTACAGTTGTGATATAATGAGGCGATGGATATACATTGAGAAAAAAGGGTTCTCTTAAGAGACATCAAATGGGCGACTCTTGGAAAGTGCCCAGCTTCACACAGGCTTTAAAAACAAGCTCTAGCTGTGCACAGTGACGGAGTACAAACACACCCCCGATTAATCCTGAGCTTTATTCCATTCGCCGCCCAGCAGCTAATAAACCAGGCATTGGTAGTTGGAGGTTGCTGTTTTGTATGTTGTGAGATTTGCTCTCAAAAAGTGAACACTTTTAAAACTACACTCTTAAAAAGGGTGCGGCACTGCAAAACTGCTCTCTAGTCAATGTGATCTCTCCCCGGAAAAACAGAATAGTCACCCAGCTTGATTTAAGGTGGTAGTTACTTCAGGCTCCAGCAGGTGGCGTGGCACGAGGATGATCAGGCTAAAAATACCTGCGGGGTGTACGACAGGATTCATAGATTGAGAAAAGGTGGTACAGTGCAGTCTCATTGGTTGGGTGGAAATTGGGTTGTAGCTGAATTTGCACGTGTATCGAAGTAAACAATCATACGACTCGACAAGCAGGGGCGACGATCACAGTCTACAGGGAAAAGGTGGTTCATCTATGGCAGGGATTAGCAACATGTGGTGCTGGAGCTCTTTTACTGCCCTGTCGTGGCTCCACAGCTGAATCAGATCAGTAGGTAATAATAAAATAATCCTCCTCTACAGTAAAATAAAGCTCTGCTGATCCTTCAACACAGTTTAACAGTAAATGGGCTTAAACGCTGGAGTTAATGTAGAACTGCTGATTCACCCTTTAACCCTGAAGATCAGCGCAGACGGCTGGTCACCATAGCAACACAGACAACAATCTCGCCCAGCTAGTAGCTACGAAACGGCAAAGAGAGAGATTTAAGACGAACGTCGATAATTTGGAGACGAATGGACTTGCTTGTGTTTATAGTCACTCCAGCTGGTTTCCTCATACGTTTAATCTGCAATGAGAAACTGACAAGCAGTAAAATAGCAGTAAAATGTTGTGAAGCTGTAGTCAGTTTCTCATTCGCCAGCTTCTTGTTCGAATTTAAACATGAAAGTTTGAACAAGAAGTTGGCGAATGGGAAGCAACTTCAGCCTCGTAAAAAGTTGAACACTGAGGATGTTTTACAAGAAACCGTTCCACTTTTGAGGCAAAGTTTCCTGCTGGAGATGCGAGAAAAGCAGCTGTAGCTGAGCTGAAGCTCAAAGCAGAGCAAAGTGAGTCTGTGTTTGGGTTTATTTCATGTTTTTTAGCCTGTACTAGTTCATTAACACACACTGAGACACATTTACAGCCGAGGTGGTAGAATGGGTATGAAATACTGTGGCTCCCAAGGTGGTTTGATTTCTGGTGATAGGACAAAATGCCTCTTCTTAACATTATGGTTGCGACAGCTGGGCGGTGGAATTGCTCTAAGAACCCGCTATGGCACATTTTTCAAGAGTGCCCACTCAAGTGATGGAATGGAAGAACGATTTGGGTTCCTTAAAGAACTTTTCAGTGGATATTTTTTAAAGAACCAGTCTTCCATTTCGATTAGTAAGATGTTAATGAACCCTGAATAATCCTAAAGCCTAAAGAACCCCCAAATAATGTAAAGGTTGTGAACAAATCAATGCTTTGTTTATAGAACTGGACGTTGAAGTGAAGAACCGTCCGGAAACCTTGTGTATATTCATCATTCGAGTTAATCTGCCGACAGGTTTCATCCAACCAGATGTTTGGCTTCTGGTGTGTTTTAATGTTTAATGAATGACTTGGCAATGTGTTTGTCTCTCTCTCTTTCTCCCTCACTCGCTCTCTCTATCACTCTATCACTCCCTATCACAGGTCAGGTGCAATCAATCTGCAATCTGGCCACTGAGAGGCAAAACTATTGACTTTTCCTTGTCACATTTTCCTGATGGATGCTTTAGATTTTTTTCTTTTTTTTTTTGGTTATTCCCCAAATATCTGAGCTGCTCGCCACGAGCTGTTTGGGCACTATTGATTAAACATTAAAGGGCCAGAGCATTTCTTGGCCTGTGCTCTGCGTAGGGAAGCAGAGGGATTGACCTAAAATCTACCCGTGTCTTTTCTGGATTCCTCCAAATCCCCGCTCCACCATCACAAGCCTGAAGGCTTCCAAACCTCCGCACTCGGAGAGCCTTCCCAAAGCTAGAGACGGTTTCAGGGTTATTTTTTACTTTCTTTCACTACAGACGCGAAACGGGTCAACAAATGACCACAGATGTACGGGATCAGTGTGGGGGTGACGTGTTTGAGGGTAGCGTGCTTCATTCTTCACTTGCGCGGAGGCATTTTAAGGTGGAACTACTGAAATTTTAACCGTGATGTTGGGTTTGGTTTAGGGGGGTTTAGGGGGAGGCAGAGCAATCAGGCCCCTCATATAGATAATAATACTAGTGCACACATATAAATCAAAGAGAGATCCAGTTTCTTACCAACGAATCGTATCAGCTATCTCACACACTTAAAAACGATGGTCCTTCAAGAGTTCTTTAGCAAAGATAAAATGGTTCTAAATAAAACCTTGGACCCCTCAAAGAACCATTTGCATGAAGGGGTTCTATACATCGTGGAGGCATTCATGTGTTCTTGTGTTCTTGACGCTGTTGCCTCGCAGCGAGGAGGGCCTGGGTTCGATTCCCCGGCCGGGTGACCAGGGTCCTCTCTGTGTGGAGTTTGCTGTGTGTGTGTGTGTGTGTGTTACACTTTCTATGAATGTTATGTTTGTAAGCATCTATAAACACATTTATAACAAATACAACATTTTAATTTGTTATTGTTTTCGTACCAGAACGTTCTTCTGGGAACCTTCCCTAAAAACATGATCACGTAGCATAATCTGTGGCCCTGCCAACATTCTTTAAACCTCATCCGAATGTTGCAGTTAAGACCTTACGTCGTACTTAACATGGAACCTTACAGCATCATTGTTTGAAATGCTAAACCTCCTTAAAACATTCTTTGAACATTAGATTAAAAAGTTACAAAAAAAAGTGATCAAAAAGCTTCTTTTGGTCTTAGATCAGATTTCGCTTTGTCTCATCACAAACAGCCACAGCACTGCTGTCTGAACTTGATGTTGCAACAAAAATGCTGGCAGGTGTGACGTTTACAGAACATTATACAACAGGTAGTTCCGGCCACGCGAGCTGATTGGTTGAGCAGCGTTCTAGCTGTGCTGACACTGTTAAGATCACACTTGACCGACAGCCGATTTGGTCCGACTCTGAAGACAAGACGACACTAAATTCCCAAACTGTCGTCTCCACTGAGCAGCTTTTCAGTCGGCAGCTGTGACAGAAGAACAGCTGAACAACCTGGAATCAGCCAGAAATGAACCCAACACCATTCGCCAAACTAAACGGGCTGTAAGAAGCTTTACAGACCGGCTGGAACAAAACAACATTAATACTGATCTGGACAAACTGACCAAACTGAGCTGAACCTGATATTGGCTCAGTTTTATGGCTCAGTCTGATTTGGTCCGACTCTGAAGATCAGACACGTCTGGCGAATGGTGTTGGGTTCATTTCTGGCTGATTCCAGGTTGTTCAGCTGTTCTTCTGTCACAGCTGCGACTGAAAAGCTGCTCAGTGGTGACGACAGTTTGGGAATTTAGCGTAAGGAGCTGGAGAACGAACTGCCGGCTGAGCAGCGAGTGGGCGGAGCTCGTTACTCTGACGTAGCTACAAGCTGCTCGTTAAGGAGCTCTAATTAGGAGGAAGGAACTGAACATTAAAACATATTAAACGCCGCGTTCATGGCCAGTTTATTCATTTCTTACTGTATTTATTTAACTGCTGTATTAAAGCAGTAGAGCACTCGAGGAGGGATTTATCACCAATAACATCACGGCTGTGATGATCTCCGGCCACCAGATCACAGCCAGGGTGTTATTTCATGGTAACACCCTCCCTCTTGGGTTCTACTGCTAACTATGTTCTACTGCTTAACTGTGTCTTTGTCAAGCGGCTTTGCTTTTGTGTGGATATTGAAAGAAACTCTTATTCTGCCAGCTTTTTGGATCCAGTCGGTGAACTTTCACAACAACCAAATTTAAAAGTGATCAGATAAACATAAATTGTGATGATCAATAATTTAGGTCGGTGTCTGAGGTCCTTGACTTTTATACCGGTGAATGTCACTGACTCAGATATTCGCTTCAATTCTCATGTATTCAACAGCAACAAACATCCATTTTCATATTGTTTAATTAAATTATGAAACATATGAATAATTTAGCCTCAGTGAACAAGGCATTGTCACCCTGTGCATAATTTAGTTTGTGTGTTTGATTTAAAAAATAAATAAATAAAAAATTCTTTGGGCTCATCACACCATAACACTTTATTTATTTATTGATGTTTACGGACTGTTTGCTTATTTTTGTTGATTGCAGTGTCAAATTAAACATGAACAAGATCTGCGATCACTCACTTTAGGTTTTACATCAGAAGAACTACTGCTGCTTCCATCACAAAGACATTTATAGACATTTATGCTGTAGATAAAACGATTGATTAGATTAAAAGGCCAACATCTCACAGTAACACTTTACTTGAAGGGTGTTTACATAACACATTCATAACACCTTACATAAACACCTTATAACATGTTCACGAATGTTTAAATCAACAACCATGAAGTAAACATGGCCCACATGATATTAATACAGACTACTGTGTCTTTTTACTGAGAGACATTTTTCAAAATTAAAGTGTTAATTTTTTATTTTAAAAAAAATATTATTATATATTATTAACATGCATTTCTGTTGGCTTAACTTCCATCACTTTTGAAGTAAAGAAACAAACAGAATTTACCTGATTAAATTTATTTATCTATTTATCATACACCCTGGACAGATTGTCAGTCCATTGCATGGCAGGGAGAAAGAATAACACAGTGCAAATATAAATACTTAAGAAAAAACAAATAATTAAAAAGAAGTTGAAAATATAGGTAAAACGTATAAATGACCAAAGTAGTAAAGCCAGGTCATTTTTATTTTGGCTGTCCAGAAATTAGATGTTTCGCTAAGAAAGAGGACTTTTATTTTGAAAAAAGGTTGGTCAGTAAAATGACACAGTAGACCATATTAATATCATGCAAAACATGTATGTTCATTAGCATGTTATGAAGCGTTTATGTAAGATGTTATGGGTGCTAGACTGGATAACCAGTTTCTGAAAGAACTCACCGCAGGGAACTGCTCATCATGAACATATGGAGCAGAGGTGAGCAGGAGGCCTTCATTTACTTCTGCTCACAGAGCTGCCTGGTGGACAACGAGACACAATCACTGGACTGTTTATGACTGGACACCTGTTATTTGGTCAGATGAATCTGGTTTCTGCCTGTATGTGAATGACGCTCGGTGTGGAAGCCTTCAGAAAGGCCTGTGTGCTGGTGTGGTTCGAGCTGGAGGAGCCTCTGTAATGTAACCTCAGCAGGAATGTGTGGGGCTAATGCTGTCGTAGGGCAGGATAGGTGAGTTTGTACGTTCGGCATCACAAAACCATGAATTTCTTTTCATTCAGGGTCTGTTTCTGCAACTTAGTCTGCATATACTGACTCTAAGGACTGTGGAGTGAATTGTATGTTTTGAAACTGTATCGGTTTGTATATACGTATATAGGTATAAGCATTTTGATAGCAATAACGTTAATGTACCAAGTTACTTCTTAAGGCTGCGTTCTGCAGCTCTGCATCATTTAGACCGACTCTGTTCTTCAATTGTTAAATAACTTCATAACGTCTGAGCAGCGCATATCAAGGATTTCTATCACAGGCTGATTTCATCTCATATTCAGACACGTTCAAGTGCATAAAAGATCTATAGCTACAATATTGCTCTCTGAAACGCGGCATGGTAAGGAATAGGCTTTGTAACATTTACTTCAATATTTATTCCACATAGCTCTGGGGCATGATGCTATATGTTTTGCTGCCATCCAATATCCAATGAATATATATATTTGGAAGCAAAGAAATACCTGGGACAGAGATGCATAAACTACAATCAATATCTCTCCAAAAAAATAAATTGCGGGCGCGCCACCGATGTGGAGAAATAGAGGCTGCGGCCTTGGCAGGCCGTCAAACCCAGCTTTCATTTTCTGCTGCCATTTGTTAAAAGCGGCCGGCCGGCAGCAACACGTCCCGCAACTTCCTCGAGTGCCTCTGACAAATCAACACCGAATGAGAGGGTGTGAATTAATGTCAGCGGTCATTTTCCTCCGCGTTGATCATTATTTGTTTTTTCTGACAAAACCAGCGTGTGGTAATTTACAGGATTTGATAACGTCGGTACGAGCGGATGTTGTTTATGTCACTGAATTATGATATTTATTATAATTGGATCATTCTACCACTGAATTGAGCTCAAAAGAAGAATCAACCACACAAAGCTGATGTTTACGCTTTCTTAATTTTCTTTAAATTAATCAACCAAAAAACTGTAATAATTCTTCTTTTAAAGTGCTGATTTTTATTATTCAAATTGCTTTTAGAAGTCAACGCGGGTTCTTCACAACCAATTTCTGAAAGAACTCTCCGCACACCATAAGCATATGGAGCAGAGTGGAGCAGGAGGCCTTCACTCACTTCTGCTCACAGAGCTGGTTACAGTGGACAAAGAGACACAATCACTGGACCGTTCATGACTGGAAACCTGTTGTCTGGTCAGATGAATCTGCCTGCATGTGAACGATGCTCAGAATCGTGTTGATCGTTGACCTCAGGAAGCCTCAGTGAGAACTGTGGTTCAAGCTGGAGGTGCTCAGTGATGATCTAGGGGTGTTTTAATTATGGAGAAATGGGTTCTTTGGTTGAGGTGACAGTAAATTTGAACCACAGTGCTGAAACTGAGCTGCTGGACAACCAGCTTTTGCCTTTCGCTCATCATCCAATCGGAACATAACATTCCTATCCCTGACATTTCTCGCATGACAGGGCTCCAAATGTGACTGATTGGCAGGATGAACATTCAGGAGTGCTCACACATCTGGACCAGTCCGCGAAATCCCCAGATTTGAATCCTCTTGAAACGACCTGGAACAACGAAATCCATGAAATCTGGCCAAACTGCACAATTCGTTGATGTAAGAGTGGCTGAACATTGATGTCACCTACACCCAGAAGCTCGTCCAGTCCAGGGCGAATCAAATCGCAGATCTTTTTCATATATGTATATATATATATACTGTTCTTCTTTAGTCGTAATGAAAGCTTTTGTTGAACTACCGCTTTAAGGCTGTGTTAGTACGTAAAGACCTTCATGGCTGAGCACTGCCGGCCTTGCTGCAGAGCGGCAGTGACAGGCGCTCTTTGTGAAAGGGGAGAGCGGGAGGGGGAGAGAAAACAAGAGAAAACGCTGCAGTCTCTCCGAATCAGCCTCCGCCTGCGAAGAGCACAATAACATCACATACTGTAAATTTCATTGGAGCGCGAGCGCAGAGTCTGTCGCATGGAATTGCGCTTCGCAGCGCCGCCGCTTTGAACGCGTTAAACAGGGGGAGGCCTCGGGGAGCGGAGCACGTGTTCACAGGGCACGGCCGCGGCTGAACCGCAGCGGAAATGACAGCCATACGCTCACGCGGTAAACGCGGCTGACACGTCTGCGTGGGGCGAGCAAGATTAAAAAGAGTCGACGACGGCACGCGGCCTGACAGGTGCGGCACAGCAAAACAGAAACATAAGAGACGCTACAGCACTTAAGTGAAAGCTCACAGTTTGGTGGGGTAGCAGGAGGAAAGAGCAGGTCTGCAATGAGGGTCAGCAAAGCTGACAATCACAATTATGAAGAAAAGGCCATATCGCCCCCTACAGTTCCGGTAGTGCACGGACATCTGTCAGAATGATCAGTTGTACCGCATAGAGGTGGATGATCTGGCAAAAAGTATAACATGGCAACAACTTTCATGGTTCAGGTAATGTCACGATATTTATTTGGTCACACTTCATGGTTGGGGTTAGAAGCAGATATAGGTTTCGCTTTGAGGTTAAGACTAAGGCTACGGTGAGGGTGAGGGATAGATTTAATAAACTCACACACACTAAACTTGAAGTTCAGATGAATTTAATGGACATTTGGTTGAGTCTTACTTACAGACTGACTGAGCATCTACAAAGCAGCTACAGTGGACCAGCCAATTAAAGTGTTACCGTTCATTTTTTCAGGACATCTGATCGTGGGCTGGAGGTCAGGGATCCAGACCTGTAACCAGAAGGTTGTTGGTTTGGTCCCCTGAGTGGACAATACAGGACTAAAGCGCCCTTGAGCAAGACGCCAACCCCCAGCTGCTGTATAGGGATGCCCACCCATCCAGGCAAGTGTGCCCACTGCCCCTTACTGGGTGTTTGTTCACTAGTGTGTATGGGGTGTTTCACTGCATGGATGGTTTAAATCCACTGGCACTAAATCCAGTTCAACTGGACTAATTCGTCTCTCTTTATAATGAAATGTGCAGTCGGTCCGTGTCCTTCGAGTACAAATTGATATGTTCAGGAAAGCATCCTGTATTGTACTGTGATATAATTTATCACGATAATGACATATATTGTCATATTGCCCACCCACAGTACCACATGAAGATTATAGAGCATCAATCTTAAAGTCTAGATAAATTCTAGCACGTAACTGATGGTATCTTGCGATTTTTATATGATGAACACGCAGCATAGCCTTAATGGCCTCTGATAGATTTTTTTATTTATTTAATTTTCTCGGCCAACATGAACTCCCTGACCAGTCACGGGCATCTCTGATGTTGGCATGATGATGAATTGGCTGGAACTTTTTCTGCAAGGTCAAAAGCATCAGAATCTCCAAAAACCTCTCAAACTGGCCCCAAACTGGGCTAAAGCAAAGTTAGGTGTGGCAGCAGCTTCTGAATGAAGGGGTGAAGATCTGAGTGCTTCATATTGGAAAGTAGCCTCTCCAGTGTGAGTGTTTGTCCATTTTATGAGGAGCAAAGGAGCTCATTTACACGTTAGTTTTATCTCTTTATCTGAGCTCTGGAAGCACTCGTAAAGTTGCACCTCCTGAATGAGGAGGAGAAGCTGTTCTCCAAAGTGGAAAGCCTCCTGCACAGTGGAGTCATTTGATGGCTAAGGGAACTTCTCAAAGATGGTCTGCCTTTTTTCTCTCAGTGTGAAAAACTTAACATAGTTCCAAAACAAGCGTATTGTGTTTGATGGTTTTGAAGCGTCTGAATATTTGTTTTGTTCCATTTATTTACATTGTGTTTGGTGCGTAATGGCCTTAAAAAAAGCTTTTTGTGAGAAATAGAAGAGCCCATTTATTCCCGTTTAGGAATCTATTATTATTAATGGAATGTTTGTGTGTGAAGAAACTTTTTAAAGTTTAAACATTTAAGCTGGTATGGAACTTTTACTTCATTTGAAGGTTTGTTCTGCCGTCAAAAGGTTCCTCACATTCACTAGTTTTATTCAAACGTGGTTCATTGGCGAATCAAAAGATGTTCTTTTATGTCATCGTTCAAAGTAGTGATTAGATCACCTCATGGCCCTCATTCACTCATTCACTTACTCGCTCGCTCACTCACTCACGGACTCACTCACTGACTCACTCACTGACTCACTCACTGACTCACTCCCTTACTCATTCACTCATTCACTCACTCACTCATTCACTTACTCGCTCGCTCACTCACTCACGGACTCACTCACTGACTCACTCACTCGCTCACTCACTCATTCACTCACTGACTCACTCCCTTACTCATTCATTCATTCACTCACTCACTCACTCCTTTACTCATTCACTCATTCACTCACTCATTCACTTACTCGCTCGCTCACTCACTCACTCATTCACTCACTGACTCACTCCCTTACTAATTCACTCATTTAATCACTCAACTGCTGACTCACTGACTCATTCACTCAATCTCTCACTCACTTGCTCATTCACTCACTTACTCACTCAATCACTGATTCATTCACTCATTCACTCATGCATTCACATGCTCATGCACTGACTCACTCACACACTGATTCACTCACTAAATCATTCACTCGCTCACTTACTTGCTCACTCACTCACTCATTTACTTGCTCACTCACTCACTCACTCACTCATTCACTCAAGCACTCACTCATTCACTGACTCATGTACTTATTCACTCACTCACTCACTGATTCACTCACTAACTCATTCACTCGCTCACTCACTCACTCACTGATGCACTCACTCACTCACTCATTCACTCAAGCGCTCACTCACTCACTCATTCATTGACTAATGTACTTATTCACTCACTGACTCACTTGTTCACTCACTCACTGACTGACTCACTCACTCACTCACTCACTCACTCACTCACTCACTCACATTTAGCAGGGTGACAGTTCTCCATAAGGGGGTGATATTAGCACTGATGTGGCTTTATGTGCTTTGTATGAGTGGTACTTCACACCTAGTTGTGTGCCTGTGTTTTAATGTAAAGAGTGCGCCGTTTATAATGTTCTTTAATGTTCTTATGATTGAGTCAGTCATTCCGAAAGCTTATAACAGTGTGTTTTTATTTATTATTTATTAATAATGCTCTATAATGCTTATATGAACCCTGCACAGTCATTCTGAACATTTGTAATGTACATAAAACTGCAGACTAAACTCTTAAATAAGATCAATGGCTCTTTAGTAAAGAAAATGGTTCTATGTAGGACCAGGAACACTCAAAGAACCCTTTGCATGATTAAAGAGTTCTTTGCATCATGAAACGGTTCTTCAGACTGATAGAAAATGTGCTGTAGACTGTTTTATATGAAACCTTTTTAAGGGGGTTCTATTTAGCACCCAAAGGGTTCCTCTATTGTTTCACATATAAGCTTCACATTACCACTGTAGAGGAACCCTTTGGGTGCTATATAGAACCCAAGAAAGTTCTACATAGAACCATCTACAGCACATTTTCCATCAATCTGAAGAACGCTTTCACAATGCAAAGAACCCTTTAATCATAAACAGGGTTCTTTGAGCGTTCATGGTTCTATATAGAACCATGTTCTTTACTAAAGAGCCCTTGAAGAACCATCTAAAGAGTGAACAGGAAGTTCAGGGCTGACATGGATGATGTGTTTTTACACATCCAGAAAGAAATCGAATAATAATCAGTAATTTAATTGATTTTGGAAATAATAATTAATTACAGGCCTAAAATTAAGTGTTTGTTTACAGTCCAGCAACATGATGCAGTGGTCAGTGGATTCACTGACCCAGTTAATGGAATTAGAGTAATAAGTTCTGGTCCAGCAGAGAGAGTGAGGGCTGGGGCTGCAGTTGGTTTAGAGGGATTAAAGTATTGTCACTTACAATAAAATAATGACTCAAGAAAAGATGAAAGTCTGAAAAGAAGGAGAATTTCAAAAGTACTGGGACAAGTGAGTAGATTCCTCTGAAGAACTGCAGAGGAACGTCTTAGTAGGTTCAGCATCTATCAACATAGGAACTGAAGACTTTAGACTCTAGGATTGGGTTTTGGGTTGAGGTTAAGGTTAGGTTTAGGATTAAGGCCAGGGTCAGGGTTAGGATTAGGTTTTGGGTTGAGGTTAACTTTACGGTTTAGTTTAGGGCCAGGGTGAGGGTTAGGTTTGGGTTGAGGTTGAGGTTAAGGTTAGAGTTAGGACCAGGGCCAGGGTGAGGATTAGGTTTGGGTTGAGGTTGAGGTTAAGGTTAGAGTTAGGACTAGGGCCAGGGTGAGGATTAGGTTTTGGGTTGAGGTTAACTTTACGGTTTAGATTAGGGCCAGGGTGAGGGTTAGGTTTGGGTTGAGGTTAAGGTTAGAGTTAGGACTAGGGCCAGGGTGAGGATTAGGTTTTGGGTTGAGGTTAACTTTATGGTTTAGATTAGGGCCAGGGTGAGGGTTAGGTTTGGGTTGAGGTTGAGGTTAAGGTTAGAGTTAGGACTAGGGCCAGGGTGAGGATTAGGTTTGGGTTGAGGTTAAGGTTAGAGTTAGGATTAGGGCCAGGGTGAGGATTAGGTTTGGGTTGAGGTTAAGGTTAGAGTTAGGATTAGGGCTGAGGTGAGGATTAGGTTTGGTTTGAGGTTAAGGTTAGAGTTAGGATTAGGGCTGGGGTGAGGATTAGGTTTTGGGTTGAGGTTAACTTTACGGTTTAGATTAGGGCCAGGGTGAGGGTTAGGTTTGGGTTGAGGTTGAGGTTAAGGTTAGAGTTAGGACTAGGGCCAGGGTGAGGATTAGGTTTGGGTTGAGGTTAAGGTTAGAGTTAGGATTAGGGCCAGGGTGAGGATTAGGTTTGGGTTGAGGTTAAGGTTAGAGTTAGGATTAGGGCTGAGGTGAGGATTAGGTTTGGTTTGAGGTTAAGGTTAGAGTTAGGATTAGGGCTGGGGTGAGGATTAGGTTTTGGGTTGAGGTTAACTTTACGGTTTAGATTAGGGCCAGGGTGAGGGTTAGGTTTGGGTTGAGGTTGAGGTTAAGGTTAGAGTTAGGACTAGGGCCAGAGTGAGGATTAGGTTTGGTTTGAGGTTAAGGTCAGGGTCAGGATTAGGGCCAGAGTGAGGATTAGGTTTGGGTTGTTGTTGAGGTCAGTTTTTACGTAATGAAAGTAACATATTACTAACACATCTACTTAATGTAAGTAATGTATCAACAGAACATCTACAAGATATTTACACCAGTGTCTCCAGACGCTTCACCACTGCTACTTCACTGATGTTATTAATGTGTTACTGATGATCTGTTCATTGTTAATGAATCATCTACAAAGGACCGCTCCAAATAAAGTGTTACTGACTCTCTTTCTCGTTTTGGGTCTAAAATAAAATGCAAAAGCTCAAAAGTCATTAACTGAGTAAGTTGAACCCACCTCAGCTTCCCAGTGAAGCACGACTGAAGAAGAATCGACAGCGAGCTGAGCATCGCCTCCGTGTACGACAGGTGAAATCCCAGCAGCTATGAAACCTGACAAAAGACAGGCAGCAGCTCAGGAAAAAAAGGGGAAAATCACAGCTAAGCCTCTCTGACTGAACTCATTAAAAATTGAGAAGATAGATGGATGCCATAGAATAAAGACAGTGTTTAGAGGATATGTGTGATGAAAAGGCCCCAAATCAATTTGACAATGTGTAAATATTCAAAGATAAACAAGGTGAACCTTTTCAATTATTCACAGAAAGTGAAAGATGAGGAGACTGGATGGGGATTGCAGCGTTGTTGTTTTTTTGCCATCTTTATTAATAATAACTAAAAGCTAATCATGCGAAAGCCGTAGCTGGCAGATCCCAGCTTCATTTGACTTAGTCTGCCATTGAAAAGGTTCATAATGTTAAGTGAAAAGTTGCCAGTGCTGTGTTTAAAATCTTACCATGGGTCAAAATCAAATTTGAGATTTTAATATTTGGCGAATTTGGCGAAAGACTGGAGTAGAAAGTGTCCAAAGTTCAAAATCACCATAAATAAGCAAAAGAATGTTAAGTTATATATTTTTAATCCCACAAACGGGGAAATTCCACCTCCGCATTTAACCCATCCATGAAGTGAAACACCACACACACACTAGGGGGCAGTGAGCACACTTGCCCGGAGCTGTAGGCAGCCCTATCCACGGCGCCCGGAGAGCAGTTGGGGGTTAGGTGTCTTGCTCAAGGACACCTCAGTCATGGGCTGCCGTTGCTGGGGATCGAACCAGCAACCCTCCGGTCACAGGGCCAGTTCCCTAACCACCAGCCCACGACTGCCCCCAAACAATTCATACTGGAATGAAGCCCACTTTACCTTTATACTGGTATATAGTATCACACTCCATCGTCTGGAACTGCCGTCTCAAACCAGTGTTTATTCTAACATCTCACTTACCTGCCTTATTACCCCACATACCATGACGGTCAACTCACTGACCCCTTTCTTTGCCACTATACACCCTTTAACTGCACTCAGGGCTTTAACTTTAGACTTGTACTTTGCACAATGTAAAAGTTAAAGGTATGACTGTGTGTGTGTGTGTGTGTGTGTGTGTGTGTGTGTGTGTGTGAGTGAGTAGGAATGGATGTTTTATTTTATTTTATTTTTTTGTTTTATTTTGTTTCACTACATGTAAATATCTGATGCGGTGCACTGTGAGCTCCTGTAACCAAACCCAAATTCCTTGTATATGTAAGCAAACCGGGCCAATAAAGCTCGATTCTGATTATTTCTAGGAATTTTCTTACGTGTTCTTGAGAAAGATCCCAAGAAAAGTCTACGACAGATTCATGACGTGTTCGTAAAGCGCAGACCTGTCCTCACCTTTGTGCTTTTGAGTGTGAGAAGGTTGCGTTCTTACCTAAGGACAAATCCCACAGTCATTGGTGAATGTCAGAATATCTGGGAAAACTGCATGAGTGGCTTTTAAGAAGAAATTTCAGCAACTCTTTCTATGAATGTCACGTTTGTAAGCATCTATTAACACATCCATAACATGTTATAAGGCATTATAAACATGACTATAAATATTTATAAAATTGTATTATATCTTAGCCATGCTTATTATGCAGTATGAATTGTTAATATAATGCATTATAAGTAGTGTTAATAACATGTTATACTGTCAGTACTAAAGAAGTCAGTCCCAGCTTGGAGAGATTAAAGACAAGTATGATGTTTGTTTTTTGCCCAGTATTATATATTTTGCCGTTGGTGTCGTTAAGGCTGCATCTTCAGGGCTTCAGTCCTGAATATTCAGAAGCTCCAAACAAGCCGTCCAGCCTAGAATCACTGCTACAGTGAGCTTTTCTTACCCAGCACCTCACTTTAAACACTACATTACATCACAGCAAACCAGGTACCCATCAGCCCCTCCCCTGAACCCCCTCTGACATCACACTGTTAGTCAGTGCCAGGCTAACGGTGGTGAACATTAACAGTGGTGAACATTAACAGTGGTGAACATTAACAGTGGTGAACATTAAGTGGTGCACATTAACGGTGGTGAACATTAACCGTGGTGAACATTAAGTGGTGCACATTAACGGTGGTGAACATTAACCGTGGTGAACATTAAGTGGTGCACATTAACGGTGGTGAACATTAACAGTGGTGCACATTAACGGTGGTGCACATTAACGGTGGTGAACATTAACAGTGGTGCACATTAACAGTGGTGTACATTAACAGTGGTGCACATTAACAGTGGTGCACATTAACGGTGGTGAACATTAACAGTGGTAAACATTAACGGTGGTGCACATTAACGGTGGTGCACATTAACGGTGGTGAACATTAACGGTGGTGCACATTAACAGTGGTAAACATTAACAGTGGTGCACATTAACAGTGGTGCACATTAACGGTGGTGAACATTAACGGTGGTGCACATTAACAGTGGTAAACATTAACGGTGGTGAACATTAACGGTGGTGAACATTAACGGTGGTGAACATTAACGGTGGTGCACATTAACAGTGGTAAACATTAACAGTGGTGCACATTAACAGTGGTGCACATTAACGGTGGTGAACATTAACGGTGGTGCACATTAACAGTGGTAAACATTAACGGTGGTGAACAGTAACAGTGGTAAACATTAACAGTGGTGCACATTAACAGTGGTGCACATTAACGGTGGTGAACATTAACGGTGGTGCACATTAACAGTGGTGCACATTAACGGTGGTGAACATTAACAGTGGTGCACATTAACAGTGGTGCACATTAACGGTGGTGAACATTAACGGTGGTGCACATTAACAGTGGTAAACATTAACGGTGGTGAACATTAACGGTGGTGAACATTAACGGTGGTGAACATTAACAGTGGTGAACATTAACAGTGGTGAACATTAACGGTGGTGAACATTAACGGTGGTGAACATTGACAGTGGTGCACATTAATGGTGGTGAACATTAACAGTGGTGAACATTAACAGTGGTGCACATTAACAGTGGTGAACATTAACAGTGGTGAACATTAACAGTGGTGCACATTAACAGTGGTGAACATTAACAGTGGTGAACATTAACAGTGGTGAACATTGACAGTGGTGAACATTGACTTTCCCACATTGGGTGAAACTCTGATGTTGCTCTAGTTTAAACTCTGACATTTGAAGCCTGTAATGAGCTTATTGTGTTCTAGTGTTTCAGTAAATCCTTCAGTAAATTCTTCAACTTGAAGCCTCAGTCTGAACCCTGGAGGAGGCTTTAGTCCAGCACGCTCCACTTTACTTAGAGCGGACTAATACAGCTTATGAGCTCTTATAATGTGTTATGAACAGTACTTATAATGCATTATGTTAACAATTTATAATGCATAATAATCATGGCTATAATGTGTATTTTTATGAATACTTATATTAGCCATGTTTATGATGTCTTATGAATGCATTATAGATCTTTCCAAACACGACATTCACAGAAAGGGATACCAAAACTTCTTTTTTTCAGCTTTACCAATATTTTGCCAGCATTTCATATAAAAACTCACAAGACTCGTGTAGGCTCACTGGTGGTTATGGATAGTAAACAAAATGTCTATAATTGTGTTGTAGTCATGGCGACCCCCGGTTCCCATCACTGTAAAGAGTCTCTACACTGAACCATTTTGCATGATATGAAGTAAAATTTCAATAATTGGTAGGACTTCTTTATTAAAGACTATAGAAAAGATTAAAAGACAGAATTACCTACTTGCTGCCTCAGCGTAAAAGCCACAAAGCCTGTCTTCGCATGTTCAGAGACAATGGTAATTGCTCAATCCTACCATTCTACTAATTGCTCTTTATCTCCTGACAGAAATAGCCATCAATGACACATTGCATAGCTAGGAATCAAACCCAAATTCCAGCAAGAAGATGACGTGTCCACGCTGCAAATTCAGCCCTCAGTTAATTCTTAAAGACGGCACACAGAGAAGCACCTTTCCATTCGAATCCCGGTCGAGTCACGAAGCAGAAGGAAGACTGAATAAAGACGTTAAACACTTCAACCCTTTGTAATGAGTGTCCATTACACAGACACTAATACTAATTTGCTCAAAGTTCTCACAAAGCATGAGGCTTAATGGGTTTTCTGAATGCCGTGCAACTTTTATAAAACCCGAATACCCTACATCTTTTCATCCTACATAATAAAGGCAGTATTCACACTCCTCCACATGAATATGAAGGGAGCTGTCACTCACTTGCTATGCTCTGTAAAAAGCTCATGCGGGTGGGGGGGTGGGTGGGGGAGGTGGGCTTTAGACCCAGCTTTAGGGTTGTGATGACAGACATGGTCCATTTACTATTCATCTGCTGCTAAACAAAAGCATCCTCGGCGCGGTCCATTATCCGGAGAGAGGTTTTCCATTTGAAATGCAAGTCTGGTCCACTTTCCACTTTCATTACGGCTCCGCATTTAAATATCCCTTCCTCGACGAGCCACCCCGTAGCGGCCTGAAGTTGTTTGAGATTTGCCAGCCTGGCTTTGTGATCTCTGTCCAGTCCCCTCGGGCGGTCCCATCCTTCTGCCGCCACTGATTAATGAATACGCAATCATCTCCCATCATTAGTCTAGCACTCCTTGGAGAAAACACTAAGAGCAAGACGCCCTGAACCTGACTGACCCGTCTCCAGCCCCTCCCTCTGGCATCCCGACAAACTCCCTGCGATTTATCCGAGGCCAAGGCCACTCTGCCGCTGCTTCTACTGCTGAGGGCCAAGCCTGGAGCCACCAACCCCGACTGAGCAGAAGAAGGGCGATACAGAGGGAGGAGAGTGTATAAAGCTAGGGAGTTCTGAAGGCTGAAGCCTTTACATCCTGGGCCAGGCCACCATACCACTGCCAGTGCTTCTACACCGGATAAAAACATGTATATTCGCAGGTGGAATTTACCTGGTGTTTCCATATTACAGGATTATTTGGCAACACTGCAGTATAGCAGGAGATTTTAGTGTCCTTGTGATAATTGTATTGAACATTAAAAAGCCAACTGGCTGCTCATTGCTGCTTTATTAATCAGGAACTAGGGCCAAATAAGCCTTTTCAGAGCACCAGTAATGCTCTTATTAAGTCTTAACAAGCCAGTAGAAGGTAATTAACTGGCTACTACAATTTACAATTTAACGAGCAGGCATAACGTTCTGACCGCCTCCTTGTTTCTACGCTCATTGTCCATTTTAACAGCTCCACTTACTATTTAGGTTTACAGACTGTAGTCCATCTGTTTCTCTGATACTCTGTTACCCTGTTCTTCAGTGGTCAGGACCCCCATGGACCCTCACAGAGCAGGTACTATTTGGGTGGTGGATCATTCTCAGCACTGCAGTAACACTGACGTGGTGGTGGTGTGTTAGTGTGTGCAGCACTGGTGCGAGTGGATCAGACACATCAGTCCTGCTGAAGTTTTTAAACACCATAGCGTCCTGTGGGCAGCGTCCTGTGACCACTGACGAAGGACTAGATAATTGTCCACTCTATTAGACACTCCTACCTTGTCGGTCCACCTTGTAGATGTGAAGTCAGAGACGACAGCTCATCTGCTGCTGCTCAGTTTGTGTTGGTCATCCTCTAGTCCTTCATCTGTGGTTGGCTGGATATTTTTGGTTGGTGGACTATTCTCAGTCCAGCAGCGACACTGAGGTGTTTAAAAACTCCAGCAGCACTGCTGTGTCTGATCCACTCAGACCAGCGCAACGCACACTAATACACCACCACCACATCAGTGTCACTGCCGTGCTGAGAATGACCCACCACCCAAATAGTACCTGCTCTGTGAGGGTCCATGGGGGTCCTGACCACTGAAGAACAGGGTAACAGAGTATCAGAGAAACAGATGGACTACAGTCTGTAACTGTAGAACTACAGAGTGCAGCTATACAGTAAGTGGAGCTGATAAAGTGGACAGTGAGTGTAGAAACGGGGATATAATGTTATGCCTGATCAGTGTATGCATATAAATCTACACAATGGACTTTCCAAGATCTATACACCGAACCCAAGAACATCAAGGAACCTAATTTAAAGACTGTGCCACACAGGCAGATGATATTTCTTCCTACAGTAGTATTTCATGTGACAAGAAAAATGATCTTCGGGGTCAGTACAGAAGATTCCGTCATAAAAGTAAATGTCCAGGAATATGTTAAACAGTCTCGCAACGATAATCATGAGCTATATTGTCTACACACAGCTTGCTTTTACTCGCCAGTGTATCATCTTTTTCACAATGCTGTTCCACATCTACAGCAACACTGAAGGAAAAACCAAAAGCTCAGCACTTCTAACTTCTTTCTCTTGATGATTAGTGATGATTATGTCCCTCCAGACCATGCCCCCTTTTCCCTCCACCTCCAAAAGCACAAAATCCTCTCATCCATATTGCATTGCACCATTGCCGCGGCTGCGAAACGTCCACAGCTGACGCAAACCAGCATAAATATCCATATGCTGGAGGGTTAGCGGCCGAAGTGAAGTTAACGAGAAACTGTTTGTCTTCTCTTACAGCCTATAGGGCTCTTATCCGAGAGTGCCTCCGCTTTCGTAAGCCGAGAGAAAAACAACCAAAAAAAAAATAGCACATACTGTCGCCCCTCGCTGGCCAAATAATTATAGACTTTGATTATCTCCTGTTTTGTCTGGAGAGCACGAGGCCGTTGCCAACAGGCAAGCAGACATAAAGGTTAACGCTACTGATGCTTTCGGTTTCAGCCGTAATTGAGCCAGATGGGACTGGCCAGTGCCAGGGTTCACTCTGCTTCAGTGTTTACACACCGATACACACGAGACCAGCTCATTAGTGCCTCCTGCATCCAATCCTACCACAAAGAACTGTAGAGCAAGCCTGCGGTGGTACGTTACACAGCGCCCAGCCGAGGGACGCTGTGTGGGGCGAGTTTTCAACGTCTGAGGCACCAGATGCTACCGAGGATTCTTCTCTTCCTGACCAAGCACTGTGGCACGTGGTGGGTTGGTGTTGTAGAACCTGTTAATTTGGCAACGACAGGCATCAGCGGACCATCTGTAAAGTGGTACTGTGTATAAATAATGACTGATCCACAAACGGATTCGCTAAATTTAGACTTTTAAGTAAGGAAGCTACTTTATTGAGGATTGTACTTTTACTGTGGCATGACTGATATATGAGTATGACTGTCTAATAAAGGGTTTCCTAAATCAGAGGACTTTAGTCTTGACCTGGAATCCAGTGTCTAGTCCTGAAGTTTTTTTTTTTTTTATCACTAATTGGCTAATTAGTTGAATCCATAGTTCAATTAACTTTCTACAACAGTTAGTTCCGGCCACGCAAGCTGCTTGGTTGGGAAGCGTTCCAACCGCGCTGTTATTTCCACCGTATGTTTTTCACAAACACTGGACCGCTCCACTGAGAAGCCATTGCTAAGCAACGACTTTCACAGCTGAATGAGACACTCGAGCCATTTGAACATTTTTACTTCTTACTTTGCCACAAACAGAAAAACGGACGCTATTAAGATCACATCTGACCGACAGCCGATTTGGTCTGACTCTGAAGACGAGACGACACTAAATTCCCAAACTGTCGTCTCCACTGAGCAGCTTTTCAGTCGGCAGCTGTGACAGAAGAACAGCTGAACAACCTGGAATCAGCCAGAAATGAACCCAACACCATTCGCCAAACTAAACGGGCTGTAAGAAGCTTTACAGACCGGCTGGAACAAAACAACATTAATACTGATCTGGAGAAACTGACCAAACTGAGCTGAACCTGATATTGACTCAGTTTTATGGCTCAGTCTGATTTGGTCCGACTCTGAAGATCAGACACGTCTGGCGAATGGTGTTGGGTTCATTTCTGGCTGATTCCAGGTTGTTCAGCTGTTCTTCTGTCACAGCTGCCGACTCAAAGCTGCTCAGTGGTGACGACAGTTTGGGAATTTAGTGTAAGGAGCTGGAGAACGAACTGCCGGCTGAGCAGCGAGTGGGCGGGGCTTGTTACTCTGACGTAGCAACAAGCTGCTCGTTAAGGAGCTGTAATTAGGAGGAAGGAACTGAACATTAAAACATATTAAACGCCGCGTTCACGGCCAGTTTATTCATTTCTTACTGTATTTATTTAACTGCTGTATTAAAGCAGTTGAGACACTCGAGGAGGGAGTTATCACCAATAACATCACGTTGTTATTTCACGATAACACACTCCCTCTCGGGTTCTATTGGTTAAACAGTGATTGCAAAATTCAGGACACTGGATTTTAGGTCCAGAGTTGAAAACTACAGGCGTAGCTTTAAATTGTTTCTATATGGCTGCATAGCAGTGCATTCTCAGAAATAAAGGTGCTAAACTGTCTCTGGGTCAGTCTCCCTGTTGTCCCTGGGGTGGAACCCTCAAGGCTCCATCTCAGGCCCTTTAGTCAGGGAACATAACTGAACCATAATCCACTGAAATGATCTGTTCTAAGCTGGACTGACTCCACACACCCTGCCTCGCCTCGCCTCCAGGCTTTTACTCTACTGCTCTGTTTTAAAACATTCGGTTATGAAAAGGAACAAATACCAACTTTTCACCTGGAGGAACTGATTTAAGCTCCACAATCAGACCTTAAAACCACTGTAGAACCTTTGAGGGAACGTTTACACTGATTGTACCTTGGCAAATGAAAATGTACCTGCACAGAACCTTCATTTCTAACAGTGAATGAGGAAAAAGTTGGGGATACAAACCTGTGTAAATAATTAATAATTACAGAAATGTAGTTTATTATGTAATTTCAAGTAAAACATGCGTTTATGTTGATGTTGGGGAGTTTAAATTGTAGATGTATGGTAGATTTCATATGAACAACAGCATGAATTCTTAACGCTGCTGGTGTTTTGGGTGGTGTTATTGTTACTCATCCATCAGCACTATCCTTTTCCTTTTCCTCTCTGCTGTTACACCTGCGCCAGCCACTATGTTTACCGCCTATATCGACTGGAATTGTGGCCTAACTGATCTTCAGGCTTCTCTGAGGGAAAGTAAACAGCATTGTTTGTTCCTCTCGTGCCTTTGAGCTGACTGGGGACCTCAACAGGTCAAAGCAAAGCACCTTTCAGCTCTTCTGTAGCAATAAATTTACAACTAAAATCCGTTTTTCTTTCTAAAACTCAGCTGAAAGGCTCTAATGGGTTGCTGTAAAATTATGCAGTGATACTGTATGCCTTCAGTACCTTCACATTTCTCGTACATTACAATGTTCCTTTTGATCCAGGGGCAATTTAAGCTCATAGAGAGGAAAATGAACATTACTTTTTTTAGATAAATGTCAGTTTCAGCCCTCCATTTTTCTAGTCCAAGTAAAAGAGCGATTAGTAAAACTATAAGAAGGAAAGTGACTAAAATCAGACAAAGGCGATATTGAAATACTTATATCTTTTATTTCTGAGGTATCTATAGTCACGAAGACTAGTGACTGAATTTGAAATAAATATTCCCACTTAGAAGAACGATTTAAACCACATATGTATTGTTGTTTTTCAGTTTTTGACATAATTTGAAAATACCTGCTGTCCTTTACACTGTGTGTAAATTTAATGAAGAAGGAACCAAAGAAACAGTCCAAAATGACTTGGCAGAAATTCTGGTTCCATTGACTTACATTAAAAGTAAAGTAGTGTTTTTCCTTCTCTTTTAAAGTTAACATTTTGGAGATATGAGGTTTTCATCTGACAACAGTGATTAAACATTATATATATATATACTGTCCAAAGACAAACAAGTATCTCTAAAATTGCAACTTTACAGGAGAAGGAAAAACACTTGTCTTTCAATGTAAGGTAATGTAAAGAGCTTTTATTCCAATCAGTTTTAGAGCATTTCTATTGGTCCATTCATCGTGAAATTCTAATGCAACGTAAAGGACAGCTGGTGCGTTGAAATGATGTAGAAAACAGAAAATTGACAAAAACGGAGATACATTGGTTTTGTTGGACAGCGACGATATACTATTACTGTTGTTGGAGAAAAGGAAACATGTATCTTCACTTTTGACATGTTTTTTTGACGTAGTTTGAAAAAACCTGTTGGCCTTTACATTGTATGTAAATTTCATGAAGAATGGATAAAAATAAACGGCCCAAAATCACTTGGAAAAGTCTGGTTCCATTGACTTACATTGAAGATAAATTAGGTTTTTCCTTCTCCTGTAAAGTTACTATTGTGGAGATATGAGATTTTCTTCCGACAGTGATACACACACCCACACGCCTCTAATGTATGCTTTAGTGGGAATTTAAGTTGAGCTTGCTCAGACATTGCCAATGTGGTTGCCTCCTTATTTGGTAAAATGGCTTAATTAGTTTGATACATAGTTACTCGGTTCCTCCCACCGTCAACATGACCCCCAGTTACCCCTATTTTTTATTGTTTATTTTATTAATTTCAACTTTTACTATGCTTTTTTTTTCTTTTTAAATGGACCTTTCGACTAAACCAAGCAAGCACTCCAGAGAGTAGAGTTAATTTTTTTTTTTTTTTTTTTAATCCAGATAATTTTATAAGTTGCACTGCGAAAATGTGTCTTGGGAAGTAAATGTACAACATTCCATTTAATATTTCTCCCCCTTTGATACTGTGGTAAGAAATACACTCCAAACAAGCTAAATGATCAGTTAACACAATGACATCATTTACTTAATAAAAGTGCTTACAAAAACAAGTTAAATAATCGTGTGACAAGCTTACAACAATCTCAACATGAGATATAATATATATACCAAATTAGACATTTAAGATTTGGTCATTTTTTTTGGAAAGGTGTCTTGTGAAGTGATGTTGGTGGATTTGAAGAGCAAAAAAGGTGTAGAGATGAATAAGTGATGAACCTTGCCGATAACCCAGGAATGTTGTAATTATAGATGAAAAATTGTGTGATGTATCGGTCATTGAATCAAGCATTCCTCCATTCCACGTTTGGGTTTGTGAGAAGATTTTATTGATATCTGAGTTTGATCAAGTAAAAAACCCACGTTTATGTCACATTCCTTAGACGGAATACATGTGTGTGAATGAGAGGGAGGCAGGTGGAAAGGTGAAGATGCAAGGAGTAGAGGTCGTAAAGGTGGATGACTTCAAATATCTTGGGTCAACCATCCAGAGCAATGGACAGTGTAGAAAAGAGGTGAGGAAGAGGGTGCAGGCAGGATGGAGTGGGTGGAGACGGGTGTCAGGGCTGATGTGTGACAGAAGGACAGCAGCAAGAGTGAAAGGGAAGGTTTACAAGACAGCAGTGCGTCCTGCTATGATGTTTGGTTTGGAGACTGTGGCTCTGTCTAAAAGACAGGAGGCTGAGCTGGAGGTGGCGGAGATGAAGATGCTGAGATTTTCGTTGGGAGTGACAAGGATGGACAAGATTAGAAATGAGCAGATCAGAGGGACAGTGAAGGTGGAACAGTTTGGAGATAAAGCCAGAGAGGCCAGGTTGAGATGGTTTGGACATGTGTTGAGGAGGAATAGTGGATATATTGGGCAAAGAATGTTGGAGATGGAGCTGCCGGGTAGAAGGAGAAGAGGTAGACCTCAGAGAAGGTTTATGGATGTAGTGAAGGTGGACATGGAGATGGTTGGTGTGAAAGTAGAGGAGGCAGTGGATAGGGCAAGATGGAGGCAGATGATCCGCCTGGCTTTATGCAGTGAAACTTTCACGCAACTTGTTGCATGCAACTCCCAACATGCAACAAGTTGCGTGAAAGTTTCACTACATTTTTTGCAGCATGTTTATCGTCTTTGATATTTTTTTTCCACTTTCATTGCCGTCCTTTTCTTTCTGAGCATATAGATGTCTTCTAGCTTTCCGTCCAGGGTTCTCTGCTATACATTTGGCCTTTTTATCTGCTCTGTATGTGCTAAGCCTTTGAAAATGAATGTTTGAGTAGCCATTACAGTTGTACTTGATATCTCGCTCATCCTGTCCTGGACGTGCTGCGGGTTCATCGAGGAGCATCTCAGTCTCTTTTCTGCAGTAATTTTCCTCAGACGGATCCTTGAGCTCTGTATAAATCTGGGGAGCATCAAGATAGGAGAGAACGAATCTAACTACGCAGATCACAAAGAAGGATAAGCGTTGGCGCAAGCAGCCGTTTAAACAGCTGTTAGCGCTCGCTGGCAAATGACCCATTACTGTTTTAAGAAACGTTTGCTTTGAGAGTCTCACATTTAGAGCCGTTGCTCAGGAAACTGACAAAATGAACAACTGACCTTGAGTCAGTCAGGATGATCTCTTTTTTAGGCGATAAACCATCTTCTGATTTTTTTTTTTTTTTTCGCTCATTAATTCAGTAAAATCAATTGCTTGAGATGAAGATGGCATGATGGAAATGACTGTTAAGCTTTATCACCAGTCTGTATCCTTTCAGAAATAAAGGTGCTAAACTGTCACTCGGGCCGTGCCCATCATCACTGGGGTGGAACCCATAAGGGTCCATCTCAGTGCCTTTAGTCAGGGATCATAGCTGAACCATAACCCACTGAAATGATGTGTTCTAAGCTGGACTGACTCCACACACCCTGCCTCGCCTCGCCTCCAGGCTTTTACTCTACTGCTCTGTTTTAAAGCATTCGGTTATGAAAAGGAACAAATACCAACTTTTCACCTGGAGGAACTGATTTAAGCTTCACAGTCAGACCTTAAACCCACTGTAGAACCTTTGAGGGAACATCTACACTGTTTGTACCCTGATGAATGAAAAATGTACCTGAACAGAACCTTCATTTCTCACAGCGTAAAGCGCTTTGAGCTGCTACTGGTATGAAAATGATCTATAAATGAAGATTTTATTATTATCATCTTAAGACTGTTGGGAGAGCAGAGAATTCCTTCTGAAACTTCCTCCAGCTCATTCCAGGGGACCTCAAGCCACTCCAACAAGGACGACCTCAGGGTCTCATTCCAGCAGGTCCTGCATGGTAAACCTTCACCTGGAGGTGGCCAGGGGGCATCCTAGTCAGATGCCTGAACCGTTTAAGTGGTGGGAGATTATTATTATTATTATTATTATTATTATTATTATTATTATTATTACATGATGCAGATTTGGCATGTTTAACAGCAGTTTCATTAAAATTGCTTCACTACGTTGCAGGACACTTTACATTAAGTGCAATTTGGTTCCATGCATGTTTCAAGCAACTAAAGTTATTATTATTATTATTAATAATAATATTAATAATAATTATTATTACTACATGATGCAGATTTGGCATGTTTAACAGCAGTTTCATTCAAATTGCTTCACTAAGTTGCAGGACACTTTACATTAAGTGCAATTTGGTTCCATGCATGTTTCAAGCAACTAAAGTTATTATTATTATTAATAATAATAATAATAATAATAATAATAATAATAATTATTATTATTATTATTACTACATGATGCAGATTTGGCATGTTTAACAGCAGTTTCATTAAAATTGCTTCACTAAGTTGCAGGACACTTTACATTAAGTGCAATTTGGTTCCATGCATGTTTCAAGCAACTAAAGTTATTATTATTATTATTAATAATAATATTAATAATAATTATTATTACTACATGATGCAGATTTGGCATGTTTAACAGCAGTTTCATTCAAATTGCTTCACTAAGTTGCAGGACACTTTACATTAAGTGCAATTTGGTTCCATGCATGTTTCAAGCAACTAAAGTTGCAGGAAAGTTTCACGCTGTAAAGCCAGCCTCCGTATGTTTTGGCTATGTAATATTAACTGTGTAATTACAGTCAAACGGAGCAGTGAAATGCTGACAACTCTCTGAAGGTGAATTTGCTCTATATTAGACGGAAGCGGATACACATTTAAAGAGCTTTTGACTTCCAAGGTCTGATGTAATACAAACTAAAGCCGAATGCTATGAGTGCTCAGCCTCGTCTGGAGAGCTGCTGTACATACAAGCAGAACATTTTATAACATCTCAGTGAGCTGACTTTGTGCTTCTAAGCTTCCCGTCAACTGCGTACAGTCGACATTTCCTTGCTTGCCTTATCCGAAGGCTTGTTTTCCCTGCAGAAAGCTGTCACTCCATTTCAACCACTTTCTCCACTTTAACTATATTCTTTTAAAGGTTGAAGTGTATAAAGCCATTTATATCTTTAGTTCGCTGCTGGTGGATCTCAACCACAATGATTGATGCTAAATGTAAAAGCATAGTGAAAGCACGTTTAAGGCCATTAGGCACTTATTACTTCTCTCTCAAATCCCTTAAAAAGACATAAGAACCAGGCCATGTGTTCCAGTGGGCCTACATTGATTAGGTGAAGTCAAAAATGCTCACGTTCTCCGTCTTCTGTGCTTCACATTATATTTGCTTTTGCAGGAATATACAGAAATATCACAGAAGGGAAAAAAAAAAAACATGAGTGCTGTTGTTTACTGTATGCCGATAATTGGAGAAGAAGATGCTACTTCACTGTCGTTTAGCAGCTACTCCCTAGGCAGGAAAACAGCAGCCGTGGCAGGGAACAATAAACACTGCTCATGTAAAGATTCAGAAACATACGTCCTGAGGGACACACTTTATTTCGAGAGCCTTTTTGCTCAGCTGGGGAGCTGCTAATGTATAAATCCCTGAATGGTTCAGGGCTGGAGCTAAACTCTGGACCTCCAGGACCTGGATGGTGCTCCCTTGTCACAGGTCCTGTCAATGTTGGATTTTGGACAGCACTAAAAATACAGTTCTAATAATATTACAGTCCAGAATGTCTCAAAAAGCTCCTCCAGGTGGTTGTTAGGAGCCACGTTTTCTCTGTATCATTTGTAAGTTTTGGAAACTTCTTTAATCTCCTCGGTAATATCTTGTGAAAAATGAATAACATGTACTTAACGGCTGTTTTGCCCGGAGATTGAATAAATTAAGACTTTTGCGCAGTTCTGGATAGGGCAGGTGTTTCTGATAAAATGGCCAATCAGTGTAGCTACACTGTGCCTAATATACTGCCACTCAGTGTAGTCTAAATGTGGTGAGCAGAGCCGTCGAGCCCACACCTTTGCTTTGTTTTGTTTTGTTGTTTTTTTTTCGCAGCAGCCTCTTTTCTGCCCTAATTTCTCCTAAACTTCCCCAAAGTGAGCCTTTTTAATTCCAGTGCCAGAAAGTCGCGTCCTTTATTGACTGTCTCGGCATTAAAAATTCAAATAATGTGTCCACTTAGTCGGATGATTGTGGTATGAATAAGGCATGAGATGCTGTCTGACAGGCTAATAAACAACACTGAGGGAGACAGAATATGCATTTCGCTCAAACAAGCAAATCTCATCCAGCCATTTATTCAAAGGTGTTGAGGAGATCTGTGGAGTGGCTCGGCCAAAGACTGCAGTAATAACATCATGTCATGACTAGAATATATGATTGGACATACAGCACCCTGCAGAATCCCTGCTGCTCTTTATAGAGTAAGAAAAGCAGACTTTAGAAACGTTTGTGTCCTTACCAGCTGTGTGTTCTTCAGCTTACCCTGGAAATAAGAGGCAAATCTGAGCTTTCAGTAATGCAAAATGAACACCTAATAAAACTACTACTACTAATAATAATAATAGGAGGAGGAGGAGGAGGAAGAAATATTTATTCACAAGAGTTCACTGAACAGCCATCATTAAGTATCTTATGTATCGAGTGTTTCGGACTTTAGTCTAAAATCCTTTTGCTTTTAGTGACCCTCTATCTTAATTATGTTTATTTTGTTGAAATAAATGATGGAATAAACCATTTTGTCTCTACCAAAACGGTCACAACTCTACCCAAACTTCACCAGATGTTTCAGTAGTGACCGTTTCCGTGACGATTTTTGAGCGCAAAAACACAGCGTTGAACAGCAATTCACACCTAAGATCGTCATATTTTACATTAAACAGAAAAATGTTTCCTTAACTCCAGAAAACGTGTATCAGTATTGACAATTTTGACATTTACCTCAAATAATAGGACATCATCTGACTGCTCAGCATGTGGCCATGAGGACAGGGATGCAGCCTCATATCCTACTCCAAAATGCAGGGGTGTGGCTAAAATAAAGCTCCGCCCACAGACTAAAACCCTCTGTGTATGTCACTTTCCAACCTAATAGCTATATAACAGTTTCTCCAGACTGGGGGACCTTAGCTGAACTGACAACGTTCGCAGCATATTAGCTCACTGGCCAGTTAATATAATATTTAATGTAATTAATACAGCACTGTAATTAATACAGCACTGTAATTAATATAACAGTGTCTCTGGAAAATAAGACTTGCTAGCTAGTTGCCATGTAATACTACAACAACTACTACTACTATTACTACTACTATGCACTATTTCTGCTTCTATGACAACTACTAATACTACTAATTATATTATGACTACAACTATTACTACAGCTACTACTTCAATTATTACTACTTCTACAATGACCACTACTACTACAACAACTACTACTACTACAACTATTACTACTACTACTACTACCACTACTACTACAATTACCACTACTACTACTACTACTACAATTACCACTACTACTACTACTACTACAATTACCACTACTACTACTACTACTACTACTACTACTACTACTACTACTACAATTACCACTACTACTACCACTACTACTACAATTACCACTACTACTACAATTACCACTACTACTACTACTACTACAATTACCACTACTACTACTACTACTACTACTACTACAATTACCACTACTACTACAATTACCACTACTACTACTACCACTACTACCACTACTACTACAATTACCACTACTACTACAATTACCACTACTACTACTACTACTACTACTACTACTACTACTACTACTACTACAATTACCACTACTACTACTACTACAATTACCACTACTACCACTATTACCACTACTACTACTACTACTACTACTACTACTACTACTACAATTACCACTACTACTACTACTACTACTACTACAATTACCACTACTACTACTACTACTACTACTACTACTACTACTACAATTACCACTACTACTACTACTACAATTACCACTACTACCACTATTACCACCACTACTACTACTACTACTACCACTATTACCACCACTACTACTACTACTACTATTACTACTACTACTACTACTACTACTACTACTAAAAGTGCTATTTCTGCTTCTATGACAACTACTAATACTACTAATTATATTACAAGTAGAACTATTACTACAGCTACTACTTCAATTATTACTACTACTACAATGACCACTACTACTACTACAACAACTACTACTACTACAACTATTACTACTTCTACTAATACCACCACTACTACAATTACTACAATTATCACTACTTTTACTAATACCACCACTAATACAACTACTATTGCTGCTATTACTACTACTACTACAATTATTACTAGTTCTACTAATACCATCACTTCTAAAACCACCGCCACTACTACTACAATTACCACTACTACTACTACCACTACTACTACAATTACCACTACTACTACTACTACTACTACTACTACTACTACTACTACTACTACAATTACCACTACTACTACTACTACAATTACCACTACTACTACTACTACTACTACTACAATTACCACTACTACTACTACTACTACAATTACCACTACTACTACTACTACTACTACAATTACCACCACTACTACTACTACTACAATTACCACCACTACTACTACTACTACTACTACTACTACTACTACTACAATTACCACTACTACTACTACTACAATTACCACTACTACCACTATTACCACCACTACTACTACTACTACTACCACTATTACCACCACTACTACTACTACTACTATTACTACTACTACTACTACTACTACTACTACTACTAAAAGTGCTATTTCTGCTTCTATGACAACTACTAATACTACTAATTATATTACAAGTAGAACTATTACTACAGCTACTACTTCAATTATTACTACTACTACAATGACCACTACTACTACTACAACAACTACTACTACTACAACTATTACTACTTCTACTAATACCACCACTACTACAATTACTACAATTATCACTACTTTTACTAATACCACCACTAATACAACTACTATTGCTGCTATTACTACTACTACTACAATTATTACTAGTTCTACTAATACCATCACTTCTAAAACCACTGCCACTACTACTACTACTACTACTACTACTACTACAATTACCACTACTACTACTACTACTACTACTACTACTACTACTACTACAATTACCACTACTACTACTACTACTACTACAATTACCACTACTACTACTACAACACTTATTATTACTTCTACTAATACCATCTCTTCTAAAACCACCACCACTACTACTACTACTACACTTATTACTACTTCTACTAATATCATCACTTCTAAAACCACCGCCACTACTACTACTACAATTAACACTACTACTACAATTACCACTACTACTACTACTACTACTACTACAACTACTACTACTACTACTTCAATTATTACTACTTCAACTACTACAACTATTACTATGTCTACTAACAAAACCACTACTACAATTACCCCTACTACTACTACTACTACTACTACTACTACTACTACTACTACTACTACATTTACCACTACTACTACTACTACTACTACAACTACTACTACTACTACTACTTCAATTATTACTACTTCAACTACTACAACTATTACTACGTCTACTAACAAAACCACTACTCCAATTACTACTACTACTACAATTATTACTACTACTACTAATACCACTACTACTACTACTACTACTACTACTACTACTACTACCACTACTTCTTCACTACTTTTTTTGAAAACATAAAATATTTAAAAATTGTTTAATCTTATAACAACCGCAACAAAAACTTCTATACGGAACTGGAGACATTAGTTCATTAAGAACCTCAATCAAAACACCTATACACAAGAGTGGGAGATGTTAGTCCATACACAACCTTACTAGACACTCTTATACACTACAGTAGGATATAGACCATAAATGACTGCACTGGAATTGGTGATTTTAATCCATAAACAACATAAACATACACTCTTAAGTGCTAAAATAATAACAATAAAATATATTAGTCCATAAACAACTGTGGAGGGTTCCTCAGAGAATCTGCAGACACACCTCCAAAGTTCAGTCTTAGAAGCTGGTTTGGCATTTTCTGAAGTAATTGGGTTTTGTTTTGTTTTGTTCCAACAGTGACATAACTCATCAGCCAGACAGCGATTGCACTACTTTTCTTGAAAACATAAAATGTTTAGACATCAGTTGCTTCATCTTATAATGTTCTTACAACAAATGAGAAATGCCAGACATTCAAAGATTTGGCCCACAGTTAACGAGCGTTGCTTGGTCAGGATCCAATCTTGCAGTATGACCTCCATCCTCAATGTGCTGCCGTCTTGCACTAAACAGCTGACAAGCTTTGCCACCTTTTGTCCTTCACGTGGGAAAGCAGCCCTACATGTGTTTACTCGGCCGCTGAGCGCTCTCCGCCACAAACTCACAGACTCCAATCCATCACGCCAACATTTAGACATCAACAAGTGTAGCTGGCAGGCCGCAGTCAGGAGCGTTCAATAGCGCCTGTCCAACAGTTTGACATTCTCCTTAAAGGACAACGCATTCAATCATTTCATGTAAATAGGAGGGGCCGCCGCTGCTGTATTTCACTTCCTCGCCTGTGCTGGACGTGATGGATGCAGATTCTGTCTTGTGTTTTATCACCTCACTGTAACTCGCTCCATTTCAGCCAACGACCTGGATTCAACACAGACACTTCTGGGAAGCTCCACCCAGACCACAAATCCATCGAACAGATCTGGCAGCAATGTTTAGGTTCCTCCATTTTCACCTTTTTCACACACTAGAACAGAATATTTACACATTTTAGACATTCCTATGCGCCAGAATAGGAGACATTAGTACAAAAACACTCTCAATAAGTACCTCTATACACTACATTAGGATATATAAGTAAATAAAACATCATAAAACACTGCTTTGCACTAACACGAGTAATAACAGCTCATAAACACTCACAATGAAAACTTCTGTACACAACTGGAGATATTAGTTCATTAAGAACCTCAATCAAAACACATACATGAGAGTAGGACATATTAGTCCATAAACAACCTTACTAAACACTCTTATACGCTACAGTAGGATATAGACCATAAATGACTGCACTGGAATTGGTGATATTAGTCCATAAAAAACCTTACTAAACACTCATACGTCAAACATTCACGTCATAAACAGCTACAAGGATCACTTATACTCATATATCCTAGAATAGCAGATATTAGCTCATAAACAGCTTTAAGAGCCACTCATCTACACCACATTTGGAGACAATGGACCATAAATGACTTTGGGAAACTCCCCAAACACTAAGATAGAAGATATTGGACTATAAACAACCTCAAAATAGTGTCATATATGCTAGGTGATATTAATCGATAAGCAACTTTAAGACCCATGTACACCACAAAAGGAGATATTAGACCATAAATGACTTCAATAATTGACCCCCCCAAAAATAGAATGAGATATTAGATCATTAAGAACCCCAATAAACACTCATATATGCTTAAATATGAGATATTAGTCTATAAACAAACTCAATAACTGATTTTATACACTGTAATAGAACATATTATGGCCTAAACAACCTCGAAAAGACTTATGTGCACTAGAATAGGAGATATTAGTCCAAGAACAAGCTCAAAAAGACTTAATGACTAGAATAAGACATATTGGTCCATAAACAAGCTCAATAAACATTCTTATACACTGGAATAGGAGAGATTAGTTCAAAAACAAGCTCAAAAAGGCTTAAGTACTAGAATAAGAGATATTAGTTCATAAACAAGCTCAATAAATGTTTTTATACAGTCGTATAGGAGATATTAGTTCATAAACAGCTTCAAAAAGACTTGTAAGTACAAAAATAAGAGATATTAGTCCATAGCCAGGCTCTATAAATGCTTTTATACACTGTAATAGAACATATTATGGCCTAAACAACTTCAAAAAGACTTATGCACACTAGAATAGGAGATATTAGTCCATGAACAAGCTCAAAAGACTTAAGTACTAGAATAGGAGATATTAGTCCATGAAGAAGCTCAAAAGACTTAAGTACTAGAATAAGAGATATTAGTCCATGAACAAGCTCAAAAGACTTAAGTACTAGAATAGGAGATATTAGTCCATGAACAAGCTCAAAAGACTTAAGTACTAGAATAAGAGATATTAGTCCTGAAACAAGCTCAATAAATGTTTATATACATTGGAATAGGAGATATTAGTTCATAAACAGCTTCAAAAAGACTTGTAAGTGCAAAAATAAGAGATATCAGTCCATAAACAGGCTCTATAAATGCTTTTATACACTGTAATAAAATATATTATGGCCTAAACAACCTCAAAAAGACTTATGCGCACTAGAATAGGAGATATTAGTCCTTAAACAAGCTCAATAAATGGTTTTATACAGTCATATAGGAGATATTAGTTCATAAACAAGCTCAAAAATGTTTTTTATACAGTCATATAGGAGATATTAGTTCATAAACAACCTCAGTAAATGTTTTTATACAGTCTTATAGGAGATATTAGTTCATAAACAACCTCAGTAAATGTTTTTATACAGTCGTATAGGAGATATTAGTTCATATACAGCTTCAAAAAGACTTGTAAGTACAAAAATAAGAGATATCAGTCCATAAACAGGCTCTATAAATGCTTTTATACACTGTAATAAAATATATTATGGCCTAAACAACCTCAAAAAGACTTATGCACACTAGAATAGGAGATATTAGTCCTTAAACAAGCTCAATAAATGGTTTTATACAGTCGTATAGGAGATATTAGTTCATAAACAAGCTCAAAAATGTTTTTTATACAGTCATATAGGAGATATTAGTTCATAAACAACCTCAGTAAATGTTTTTATACAGTCGTATAGGAGATATTAGTTCATAAACAGCTTCAAAAAGACTTAAGTACAAAAATAAGAGATATCAGTCAATAAACAGGCTCTGTAAATGCTTTTATACACTGGAATAGAAGATATTAGTCTGTAAGCAAACCTTTATACCTCATACACTAGAAATATTAGTTCATAAACAACGTCACTAAACTATCTTATAGTTAGGCCTATATGTGTATTTACAGGAGATAAAAAAACTGCATCTGTCTCAGTCAAAGAGCTGAAAAGCAGCGCTGCTGTAAGGATGATGCTCTGAAAGCCGCTCCGACAGGGTTAAAGGAATAAAGCTCAATTGAGATTGGCCACCAAAATGAGCCCTTGTGCATCACTATTCTTTATGTGCAGCAGCATTCACTCTTTAAATAGCTGTGCTGCATGTTTGTTTGTGCTTTGAATGCAGATGTGGGACTCATTTAGCAGAGATAGCCGAAGAGGAGTTGAGTTCACTAAACGCGGCAACTAATTACTCATAAATTCGTTTGCTCAGCACCGCGCAGACGGAGTGGCTGGTGGTTCTTCCTTTTGTTTGATTATTACCTCCCTGCGGCCCATGGGAGCCGTCGCGGCTCCAGCTCTATTAGCTCCTACAACACTTTAACTCTTAGCAATATGAAGCTCTCAACAGCAACAGAAGAAAACATAGCACGCTCCGTTAGCACAAAACTCCTCCATTCTATTATCCGCCTCCCTTTCTCCAATATGCCGGCCCGCGAGTAAGGAGGCCCCAGTGTAACACTAAGGATAATGATATGACATGAATCAATGCTTTACGGCCCCCTTGGACGCTTAAATCACGGCGCGCTGATCAGCGTCTTTTGCATCATTACTCGTGCTCCACGGACATCAATAACAGGGCTCTGATTGGTGAGAAATGAGCAAGTTTCAGGAAATTGACTTCGTCTCCCAGAGAGGGCCACCAAATTATAAAACCCGAGGTTGACGTGGGAAAAAAAAGTGAGAGAGAGCGAGAGAGAGAGAGGAAAGTCTGGCTGATGAGATCCGTTTTTGCGAAATTGTTTAGTTGCCTTGGAAACCTTAAAAAACAGCTGCACAACAAGTTTTCTACTTTTCTTATATTGAAAATCACTTTAACTTTCAGTAACTCAAAGTTGCAAGAGTGCAAAAGTCCCCAGATGCACTGGGTCTGCCCATCAAAAGTTTGGGAAAACCAAGCTTGTCAAAATGAGGCAGTGTTTTCTTTGTCAGTTTGTCAGAACTCAACAAAACCATTGTTAATAGCTGGGATATTAAACCTTGCAGTGATCAGAGCTCCAGGCTTTAGTTTAGTTTAGTTTGAACTGTCAAATCATTTTCTTCTAAATAATAGGCTGTGGTTAGCTACATGGCTTTGTGGAAGGACTGTTAATATTGTTTAATATTAATATTTCATTTTGGGACAGTGGCAAACCATTTCATTTAGAACTGTACCTTCAGTTTGGGCCATAAATATCAAAACTCCACCTCTGCAATAAGGCTTATTTCTGCTAGTGCCCTTATGGAATCTATAATAGCACAGTATATGGCCAATAGTATGTGGACACCTGACCATCACATGAACTTGTTGGACATCCCCAAAACCATGAGCATTAATATGGTGTTGCATCATTTTGTAGATATAACAGCTTCCACTCTTCTGGGAAGCTTTCCACAAGATTTGGGACTGTGTCTGCGAGAATTTGTGCCCATTCAGTCAGAAGAGCATTAGTCAGGCACTAATGTTGGACAAGAAGGCCTGGCTCACAATCAGCGTTCCAATTCATCCGAGATCATAGATCTGTGTAATGGGGCTCAGTGCAATTATGTGGCATTACCATTTCCTTTGGCTGGAACTAAGGAGCCCAAACCCTGAAAAACAGCCCCAGCACATTATCCCTCCTCCACCAAACTTTACTGTAGGCACTCTGCATTATGGTAGGTAGCGTTTTCCTAGCATCCACTAAACCCAGATTCACTTTCATCAGATTGCCAGCATGTTTCATCACACCAGAGAACACATTTCCACTGCTCCAGAGTCCAGTTGTGGTGCTTTACACCCCGCCGACTGACACTTGGCAATAGCTTATAGTGATCTAGTGCAGCTGCTCAACCATGGAAACCCATTTCATGAAGCTACCAAAACAAAGTTTTCGTGCTGATGTTGCTTTCAGAGGTGTTTGGAGCTTTGTAGTGAGCGATGCAGCAGACTATAGGCGAATTTTATGCACCATAAAGCCATCGTGCTGCATGAGTTTATGTAATCTACTGCTCTACGGCGTGACAGGGGCATGTTTAATATCACTGCCCATGCATGTTCAAAGAGACTGCATGGCTATGTGCTTGATTTTGTACACCTTTCATTAATGGGCATGACTGAAACACCTAGTTCTAGCTCATATGCACTAGCATATGATATATTAGTTGATAAATGACCTCAATAAACACCCTTTTATGCTGCAGTAGAACATTATAGCTCTTAATCTAAATACATTTTCTGGTATGCTAGAATTGGAGATATTAGACCTTATACACGCACACTGATTAAATTAGAATTAAAAAGTTAGATTAAAAACAGAAGCTTGTTACAGACGTTCATTTTTGAGCTTGTGACTCTTTCAGTAAACAGTTCCGCTGCTGCCGTTTTCAGTTCCTAACAAAAAACCTGCTTAGACTGTGGCTCATGTTCAGTTAATGACATATCTAGAACTTCCAGAAGGCCTAGATTGACATTTTAACATTTTAATCCCACAACCGGGGAAATTCCACCTCCGCATTTAACCCATCCAGTGAAGTGAAACACACACTAGGGGGCAGTGAGCACACTTGCCCAGAGCGGTGGGCAGCCCTAACCACGGCGCCCGGGGAGCAATTGGGGGTTAGGTGTCTTGCTCAAGGACACCTCAGTCATGGACTGTCGGCTCTGGGGATCGAACCGGCGACCTTCCGGTTACAGGGCCAGTTCCCTGACCTCCAGCCCATGACTGCCCCACTACAATTGGTCCCATTGTCAGATGAAGTATGATCGGTTGATTCCTCTGTCACGTCCATAATTATCTTCGTAGTTACTCTAATGTGTTAGGCCTTCACGTCCGACCCCTGAAGTCCTAACCAATGGGAGAGCAGCTCAGCTGTATATACCTTGATAGCACAAAGAAACCAATCCCGATGTGAAGTGTTTGAAGATTTTCACCCTGTAGTTTCCAACTAAAAGTTAACAAGGAAATAAAAGTATTGCTACCTTACTTGCAATTAAGAAGTGTGATGATTCTGGTAAATAAAAAATGAACCAAATATTACAATTGTGTATTTTTTAGTGCCCAGAACTCATTAGGCCTCCTCTGCAGGCCTGTTAGGCTCTGAGGGCTCCCCTCTGTTTATTGGTGTGTTTTATCATATTGTGTTCCGTCAGCGTTTTATAAGTACAGCAAGTCCACCGTGATTTAACTCTGCTTTACACCACTTAATTTAAACTGTTGGGAAATGAAATATTAGCTGGGAAAAAAAAAATCTAAACAAGACAATGCGTCCCCAAACTTTTGAAGGGCTCTCCTTATTTTATGGAACATACCGATACACGCTCTCCGTCAGGGTGACATACCTAATTGGTGCCTTGTTCCTGCGATAATGGAAAGACACGGAGAGTGGACAGATGTCATGTGACCCCCGAGGCTTGCTGTTTGCCCAATTCTCAGCGCTCAGGTGTTAATTTATTCTGCCACACCACTTTTCCCCCTGACTGCACCGTGGCGGACCCCAGGGTGCTCCGCAGGACAAGCTCATTTACTGGTGAGAATAAATAACATTCCCTCTCGCTCCCTGGCCACAACAGCCAACCAGACAATGAAACAGGTTTAAAATATCGTCACTGTCATAACAAAAGCTCACGCTGCTGAAATGGTAACTAATACACCAACCTCAGAATCCAGATATTACATTTTCCTGCATTTTACCCTTTTTTTATTTTATGCAACAAAAACTCCAAGAATTCATCATTTTATATGATCCCTGAGAATTACACAGGATGTATTTGTTACTGTGCCTTTAAGACTCATACATGTAAATGAGTTACACTATATTTTCAAAAGTATTCGCTCGTCCATTCTTAATCCAGGGTTTAATATGATGTCGGCCCACCCTTTGCAGCTATAACAGCTTCAACTCTTCTGGGAAGGCTTTCCACAAGGGTTAGGAGTGTTTTTGGGAATTTTTGACCGTTCTTCCAGAAGCGCATTTGTGAGGTCAGACACTGATGTTGGATGAGAAGGCCTGGCTCACAGTCTCCGCTCTAATTCATCCCAAAGGTGTTCTATCGGGTTGAGGTAAAACTGTTCCCATAAAGTTGGGAGCCTAAAATTGTCCAAAATCTCTTGGTGCTGAAGCTTTAAGAGTTCCTTTCACTGGAACTAAGGGGCCGAGCCCAACTCCTGAAAAACGACCCCACACCATGATCCCCCCTCCACCAAACTTTACACTCGGCACAATGCAGTCAGTCTCCTGGCAACCGACAGGAGAACTCGTCCGATTTCCAGATGGAGAAGTGTGATTGGTCACTCCAGAGAACACGTCTCCACTGCTCTAGAGTCCAGTGGCGGCGCTTTACACCACTGCATTCCACGCTTTGCATTGCGCTTGGTGATGTAAGGCTTGGACGCAGCTGCTCGGCCATGGAAACCCATTCCATGAAGCTCTCTATGCTGTTCTTGAGCTGATCTGAAGGCCACATGAAGTTTGGAGGTCTGTAGTGATTGACTCTGCAGAAAGTCGGTGACCTATGCGCACTATGCCCCTCAGCATCCGCTGACCGCTCTGTCATTTTACGTGGCCGACCACTTCGTGGCTGAGTTGCTGTCGTTCCCAATCGCTTCCACTTTGTTATAATCCCACTGACAGCTGACTGGGAGGAGTTTTGGTTGTACTGAGCAGGGTTTCAGTTGCTCCAGTTGAATAAAAACTGGCTTTAAACTCAGGATCACAGATGAGCTCCTTTACTATGTTGATCTGTAGGCGTCTGTTCATAAACATAAACCAGCCCAAACTCATTTACTATAAAATGAAATGGTGTTTGTAGAAATTCAGAAAAAAGCCGCGTCAGTCTCGACTGCATATGTGGACATATTTCTATATTGTGCTCTATTTACACAAAGTTAGGTTAGTTCATCATTTATGTTGAACAGACTCTCCCAAAGTTTGACGCTGCTGCGCTGACGTTGAACCGCGTGCTGCACTGGGTCGGTATGACCAACAGGTCAAAACCAGCTCTAAACAAAGTGACCGCTGGGCCCTGATTGGTGCTCTGGCTTTGCGCTTCTTTCGTTTTGACATGTTACGTTTTTATACACACAGAAACCAAAAGGAACGACAGATTTCTCAAAATGTAGGAGGAAAAAGTCGGATATTAGACTCTGAAATGTAGTGGAGTGAAAGGAGAAAGTCGCCCAGAATGGAGAAACTTCAGTACAGATACACCAAAAATACTAAAGTACAGAAACTAATTACATTTACTCAGTTACTCAGTTACTCAGTTACTCAGTTAGTGTCCACCACTGCGTTTGTTTAACTCTTCTCAAAACTCAGCGTCTCAGTCAACAGGCAGTGAATTCATAACCATTTCATGTAGTAACTTTCTGTGAGGGAGCTGTTAGAGGTGGATGTCCGGTTCCTATCAGTTCACACTGTGTAAGTTCCAGCTTAACCTTAATGTTCATTAATATAACGAGATCATTACAATGAAGTTTCTATTGATCTATTCATCATAAAATCCTCAGACATTGTAAAAGGGATCTACACATTCACGTGTTGTTAAAGATATAAATGAAAGTAAAAGACAAGGTAGCAGGCTTGGCTGTGATAGTGATGCTCAGTTCACACAGGAGAATATTCATAGTGGCTGTAACAGGAAAGCAGAGGTTATGGGTACGGAAAGCTCTTCACTGGTCATTTTTATGTGGATGGGAATTGTCATACAGAAGCTGATGTGTGGACGGGGAGGAGAATGGGGTCAGTATGTGTTAACCTCGGCTGATTGGTGGTAAAGTAGCAGGCTTGTGGTTGAAGGTGTTCCAGTGGCAGTCAATCATGAGTCGCTGCTGTGCTTGAAGAGGTGACAGTCAGGAGGAGTGTAAAGAACTCGGCGTCCTATTTATTTTTAATGGGTTGAGTGTCGTCGCTGTCGCCGGCATCGCCTCAAGAAAGAGCGCACGGTGTCACGCCTTTGTTTTTATGTCTTACCAGGATGAGGGGCATTCATGTGTCCCATACACATCATATACAGTAAATCATCACTGCTGCAAAAACACCTCATAATGGTAAATTTGCAGGAGAAGAAAGACGTACAAGAGTCGTTTGGGAGCGTTTCTACTGGTTCATTCATCAGGACATTTTAAAAACAGGGTAAACGGCAGCTTAGTGTTTTCAAATTCTGTGTAAAAACGCTGGAACAGTGACATTGATCATTTTATCAGCAGGTACTATTTGGTTGGTGGATCATTCTCAGCACTGCAAAAATAAGCTTCCTCCAAGTCACGTGAAGCACCTCCAGATCTTTACGAACTGCTGCTAACATAATGTCCCTGGAGGAGGACGCTGACCGCCAGTCTGTCAGCTAACAGACACTTACACTGGCTGTCATTGTGCTGAGTTTCATGTGAGTTGCAGGTTGCTTTATCTTATAGGTTTCAAACAAGTTGCATGAAATTTTCACCATGTGAAGCCAACCTAACTGTGTTATTATTACTGTGTGCCTGTTAACTTGTACACTCAACACCCTCAATTGCATCACTGTGCCATCCAGATGTACCAGCATGGAGAGGATGGGACTGTTTCAGCTCACACTCCCACTTTTCATAAAGACTCGGTCAGAGACCGCCTCAGTCAGAGACCGCCTCAGTCAGAGACCGCCTCAGTCAGAGACCGCCTCTACAAGTCCAGTTGCTAAAGCTTCCAGACCTCAAACAGAGATCCTCTTGGCTTTTATTTGGTATTTAGCTTATTAAATTGTGAATATGGTTTGACCAGAGGAGGACGGGTCTCCCCTTGTGAGCCTCCCAAGGTTTCTTCCTCCAGTCTGAGGGAGTTTTTCCCTTGCCACCGTCGCCTGTGGCTTGCTCAATGGGGGATCTACACTCACCAGCCACTTTATTAGGTACACCCTGCTAGTAAAAGGTTGGACCCCCTTTTGCCTTCAGAACTGCTTTAATTCTTCATGCCACACTTTCAACAAGGTGTTGGAAACGTTCCTCAGAGATTCTGGTTGGTTATTTGAGTTCCTGTTGCCTTTCTATCATCTGGAACCAGTCTGCCCATTCTCCTCTGACCTCTCACATCAACAAGGCATTTTCATCCACACAACTGACCGCTCACTGGATATTTCCTCTTTTTCGGACCGTTCTCTGTAAACCCTGGAGATGGTTGTGCGTGAAAATCCCAGCAGATCAGCAGCTTCTGAAATACTCAGACCAGCCCGTCTGGCACCAACAACCACGCCACGTTCAAAGCCCCTTAAATCCCCTTTCTTCCCCGTTCTGATGCTCGGTCTGCACTTCAGCAAGTCGTCTTGACCACCTCTACATGCCTAAATTCAGTGAGTTGCAGCCGTGTGATTGGCTGATTAGCTACTTGTGTTAACAAGCAACTGAATTGTACCTAATAAAGTGTCTGGTGAGTGTGTGTTGTAACTGTATGTTTTCAAACTTCTGTAAAGCTGCTTCGTGACAACATCGTTGTAAAAAGCGCCATACAAACAAACTTGAATTGAAATTGAAGGAACGTTTGTGTTTGGGAAGAGCTTTTTAAAACGCAATTTGGCCACAGAATGATCATAATAATACTGCAGTCAACGCGCAGTCTTGTAAAAATAGTGTTGTGCTGCATGTAATGTCAGCGCAGTCAACAAATATAACAGTAGGAGTGCTGTAAACATTAATTACAGCACCTACTTGCCGACTCAGTCAGTTCCAATCATTTTTGTCATTTTTTACAATGTATGCAGGAGAGCTTTGTCCTGAAAGTGTACAAAAACCAGCACGCTCACACACTCCAGTTTTCTGGGCTCACCTCCCAGCGTTGCGGCCTCTGTTTGGTGTGAAAGAGGCGTCTGGTGTTTTAAAATGCCCGTGTGATGTTGAAGAGAGTGAGCGTCAGGTTCAAAAGCGCTGCTTCACTCCGCCGAGGCCGGACTCTACGCTTTGCTCCGAGACGGCGGCTTCTGCTGTGGGACCTCTTAGAAAACACGCCACGGAGCCCGCCATGCCATGAAAGACAGATAAAGGCACAGAGAGACGAGAAAGAAAAGATGAGATATAGCATGACTGTTTAATTCATATCCACTGGAGAAGGAGGCAGAGGACAGCTCCTTTGTTGGGGCTTTAATTATTATTCAGCCTCTCTCTCTCGGCGTCTTTCATTCGCTCATTCGCGTTAGAGAGATACAGAGCGCGGCGCTGTCTGCGCTTTCTAGTGACTATTGTCCAGAGCGCCGAAACAATCACACAATGAGCCGCGGTGGATGAATCTCGCAGAAACAAATGACCCTATCAGGCAGGCTTTCTTTTCAAAGAGCCGGTGTTGGAAATGGTGTTTGTTAGGACACTAAACTGCACCGATGTGTTGTGATGCATGTTTATGAAGGAGGTGCTTTGTTTTTGGAATGTTATTGTAAATGATTCTAATAATGTTCAACAAACTACACCGATCAGGCATGACGTTAGAACCGCCTCCTCGTTTCTGCACTCGTTGTCCATCTTATCAGCTCCACTTACTGTATAGCTGCTCTCTGTAGTTCTACAGTTACAGACTGTAGTCCATCTGTTTCTCTGATACTCTGTTACCCTGTTCTTCAGTGGTCAGGACCCCCATGGACCCTCACAGAGCAGGTGCTATTTGGGTGGTGGGTCATTCTCAGCACTGCAGATACACCTGGTGGTGGTGTGTTGTGCTGGTGCGAGTGGATCAGTGCTGCTGGAGTTTTTAAACATCTCATTGTCGCTGCTGGACTGAGAACAGTCCACCAACCAAAAATATCCAGCCAACAGCGTCCTGTGACCACTGATGAAGGACTAGAGGATGACCAACACAAACTGTGCAGCAGCAGATGAGCTGTCGTCTCTGACTTTACATCTACAAGGTGGACCGACAAGGTAGGAGTGTCTAATAGAGTGGACAGTGAGTGGACACAGTGTTTAAAAACTCCAGCAGCACTGCTGTGTCTGATCAACTCAGACCAGCGCAACACACACTAACAAATCCACCACCACGTCAGCTTTACTGCAGTGCTAAGAATGTCTCAAATAGTACCTGCTCTGTGAGGGTCCATGGGGGTCCTGACCACTGAAGAACAGGGTAACAGAGTATCAGAGAAACAGATGGACTACAGTCTGTAACTGTAGAACTACAGAGTGCAGCTATACAGTAAGTGGAGCTGATAAAGTGGACAGTGAGGTGGTCAGAATGTTACGCCTGATGGGTGTATGTGCTCTTCTTTATTTTTTGTTCTTGTGAGTGATGCGCCTCTTAACGCTTTACCATATCATCAGGAGGTCACTAGCTCCAGACCCGTCGTGGAAGTTTATCACGGCACAATTGATCTTCGTTTGTAGCTACTGTTGCGATGTTGGACACGCCTTATAGAAAAGTCACAGATATTTCACATTTACAAGTAATTACATCTTATTCTCAGATATGATCCTGTCCATGTGCTCCCGATGTGTTTACTTCCCAGTCCTGTCCATGTGCTCCCGTTGTGTTTACTTCCCAGTCCTGTCCATGTGCTTCTTTCTTTTGGTTTTCAGTCCGGCCCTCTTGTTTCGTGACTCCACCCCTGGTTGTCTCCACTTGTGTTTCCGCCTTTCCCTCGTTGCCCCTCATGTATTTGAGCCCTCTGTTTTCTCCCGTCTGGCTGCAGGTGTTCGTTTGAATTGTTGTTTGTTGGATGTTTTGTTTCTTTGATGTTTGGATTGTTTGTAAGCCTGTTTTGACGTGCCGTTTGTACAGTTTGGGTTTTTTTGGATTTCATCATGTTTGTCCCTCACTCTGTCTGTGCTGGTTATATGAATCTGGACTGTCATGACCGCGACCCTGGATTTGCCCTTAATAAAAGTCGCTTATCTCAGCGTATGCGTCCGCCTCCTCGCTCCCTGGCGTTATAAACTGTAGGTCACTTGCTTTGAGTTGTTTAAAATGCTGTGTTATTAAGAAAGACAATAATGTACACCAAAATAATCACCTCAAAACCAATCACACACTGGTGAAATCTGAGATTTCATAAAGCACTGAATTGGCGAAAAACCCTCAGATCAACCCTAATTGTAAAAATGCTGAAATTTGCATTGAATCAATTTCATAAACCAGAAATTTTAAAATCAGAGTTCTAATCCATTCAAATCCTTTTTTTTTAACGAATTAATTAAAGTCAAAATGAATCGAGTCTTGATGAAATGTAACATTTCATGCTCTGCTGAATTATTTCCTAAAGAACTGCTATTAAACTGAATCATGCCGAAATTTGAGATTTGATGATGATGAAGATTTTATTTATCTAGAATCTTAAATTTAAATGAGTTACTGTGAATTTTGATGCTCATTTAATGAGGACTCAATCTAATTTGAACTATGATGAAGTTTGAAGTTCCATGATAAACTGAATTGCTTCCAATTGAATTCTGATCAAATTTATTCAATATGATTAATTTATTTAAAATTCTAAATAACTGTAATCAAACGTAATTTACTTACTAGTAAATTACTAATTTACGTACTAGGTTACATATTAGGTTATAGAAGTGTGTAGTAATGCATTTGAGCCACTGGTGGATCCTGACTACTTAAGGGGGTTTTCATGCTGATCCGAATGGTTTCCTGCAGAATTGCAACTGGATTGATTTCATAATTTCATGATGAATTGAATCACCACAAAATGCGTAGTTCACGGCAAAATTGAACCAACGTGTTGTGACATTTGGGATTTTCCTAAAGACCTGGTGTTGAATGAAAGCCAGTCGTGTTCAAATCAATGACGTTGGGATGAAGTTGATTCAAATCTCCATGAAAACAGGGGACTTCCTGAACTGCGCCGTTTCCTAAAGAGTCGCGATCAAACTGAATCGAATCCTGGTGAAACGTCACCTTCTGATCTAAGCAATCGCTGCTTAATTGAATCCTGAGGTCAGCTCCCTGTGTGGTTGGCCAACTCGAAGACGTGAACCTCAGATCTGCTGACGCTAATGTGGCAGATGCTCTGGCCTGCTTAGGCTGGTGTGATGAGAATGCACGACGGGAGAAAGCGCTGCATTAGTATGGAGTGCCACAGCAGCCCTCCTGCTGGCCACATCAATAAAACTCGCAAAGGGGATCAAGTTTTGAAAGTCAGGCCCGGCGACTAATAGCCGCCTCGAATGATTTTTTTCATTGCAATATTTATTCGGCTAAATCCACTGTATCTGTGTGTGCCATTTAGAGCCGTATCCAGGTGTCCAAGGCGAGAAGGGAATCGATAGAACACAATTATATCAGGCAGTAAGGGGAGGTTTGAGTTATCTCAGTGATTTGCCCATTGGCGGAGCGGTCAAGAGACCAGATTAATGTCCGGTGGACCGAAATGTGCCCCGACTGTCATTAACAACATGGCACAGTGAGAATTATTACCCACACTTAATCACGATCAAACAGCTGGGCATTAGTCGATGGCCTTTCCAATTGTATTTATTCAGCTTTTCCCGCCGCCGTCCGTTTGCTTTTCCGCGTGTTTTTAATGTCCTGTGGCTCGTGCTTACAGCAGAGACGTGTAGATCAAACAGAAACGTGTTGAAAGGACACTTTTCTGGGCTCCAGCGAAGACGTGAGGAGCAAACGAATGTTGGAATTCTAATTAAAGCCAGCTGACATTTGCACGTTTGCACGAGGAGCCTCCACGGCTGCGTTTTAATCTGCAATGCTATTAATTACAGCAGTTTTTTGTCATTGTCAATGAGGTCCCATTGTCTTTTGTGGCAAAACTAAGTGGAACTAACCTTGAGGACACACATCTCGGGTGCTCAACAGAAAAAAGAAGAAAAAAAAAAATCACCTCCTTTCAAAACGAGCGCCACCCCTTTAATAGGATTGAACGCCGCCGAGTTGAAATGTTGCCAAAAACGGAGCGCTCTTTGAATTAAACCAGTTGGGGGTGGGGGGTTGAGAGGGGGGGGGGGTGGGGGGTGTGTGGGGGAGTTTGTTGGGGTTAGGCCAGGCCAGTAAAAGGTACAGTTTGCGGTCAAGGAGAGACCAAACAAAAGCCTCTCATCAGGTAGATCAAAGCTGACTTTTATTTCTTCAGGTGACAAAGCCGTGTGGCCTTCTCAGACCACAGAACAGTAAAACGTCCTGACAGAAAGAGTCGCAAGGGCTCAGAGGGGAGCGTGCGGGGGGTGGGGGGCTGAAGGTGTTCTTTCAGCCTCTCTAATGACGCTGTGCACCAAGCACACAATGCATGTTTGGTTTCGTGCATTTTCAGGACAAAGCTTGACCTTTAGGACCAAAACAATGAAAACAAAGTGAATGATTTAGTAGGGAAGCCCATTTTTCCATTTCCTTACAATAAAAAGCGAAGTCTGGTTTTTCCTTCTCCTGTGAAGTCACCGTTTTGGAGATGGGACGTTTGTTCGGACAGCAGCGACATGAACTTACGTTTACAGAGCACTGTGCAAAAATCAGAGACCATCCTTCCGTCGGAAGAATAACTGAGTGCAGGTTATTCATCTTTCAGCCTTCAGAGTCCAGCCTCCACCTTTACCACCTTCTTTTCAGGAGACTCGCTTTCGGCTTTTAAATAAAAATTCCACGCCTCCAACGTTCAGCCTTAGAAGTTGGTTTTGCATTTTCTGCTTCTAACCGTAAAAATAATCCCACACACGCTCAGTGATGTTGCGGTCTGGACTCTGGGGTGGTCAGTCCATTGTTCTCTGTAGCTTTTAATCATTTTCTGAAGTCCAGTTTTGGAAAATCCTGCTTTTTCTCTTATTTTCTTTGTCTTTCTCCTTCCTTATGTACGTGGATTATCTTATACCTAATCTTATCTTATATCTAAAAATATCTAAAACTTCGGTTAAACAATAAATAAAGGAGAGAGGTGGTTTCGGGCTTTTACACAGGACATATGGGCCTTTCTGCATGTTATTTTCCTATATATGTAATGTACATACGGTATGAACTCACGTCATGTCTTTATATAAAGACAAACCAGAGTTTTATGTGAGAACCATTAGCTGCGCTAGACAAAAGGACCTTCAGCCTATTAGCACAATATATGGCTGATATTTTGGTTTCTATTTGTGGTTGAAGGTTTTTGTTCCAAAGTGACTTGAACCCCATTTTCCTGAAAACATTGAGTTGTTGGGAGTGAGCTCTACCAACTAAACGAGAACGGTTAAAGCTATATAATAATTAATAACACCTGTATAATTAATACCTTTTTATTAGCTCTCAGTCCTTTAACTGTAATTTTGTAATGGAACTCTTGAGACTTATAGGTCCCACTTTATCTTAAGCGTCTCTAATAACTGTGTAGTTACATGTTAGTAACATATGCAACAACAATGTATCTACTAGTGATTTAGGCAATGTGACGATGAATTACAGTATAGTCTGTATACGTATGCGTGTATCAGCTTACGTTTTGCGTCATGTTATTACACAAGTCTTTTCCAGGAGATAAAGGGAGTGTGTTTTATATAATTACTGTGGGATAACTGCTGTAATAAGGCAACCTATTCACATCACATTCTGTAATTACACCATTCCTTTATAACAACTACATGAGAACTTTGCTGTAGTTTAGTGTTAGTTACACTGTAAAACAAGTGAACAGTTCCTGTGTAATTACTATGTAGTTACTGTGTAATAATGAAGGTGTACTATAGATGCTGTTTTGGGGGAAATGCAACACATTAATTAATGTTATTAAAGTTATATTTTAATATAAGGGGCCGTCTGCTGTTCCGTCTCATTACAGACTGGTTTAAAGCTGAAACTGGTTACAGTGGCACAGCAGTAGCAACAGAAACGCAGCTAAATGTGAGGAAAGCTGGCAGATACAGTGTAAACAATGTTTACATTTACGGCATTTGGCTGACGCTCTTATCCAGAGCGACTTACGATTTGATCATTGTACACAAGTAGGCGAAGGTGGTGTTGGGAGTCTTGCCCAAGGACTCTTATTGGTATAGTGTAGGGTGCTGACCCAGGTGGGTGTTTGAACCCCAGTCTACACTAACCAACCACTGTCCATCACTGTCACTGTCACATAATGTCGATGTAATTTATTTGTAATTTATTACAAACGTCCTTTTACTGCTGGAAAAGACTTCTGAAACAACTGCTGTTCCAATCTGACTACAAATGTAATTGCATGTGTTATTACCCTTGTGTAATTACATGAGAGAGAACAGGCTGTTACAACTATTAAGATACACTTGTGTAATTACATGAGGTATAATGCACTAATCCAGCTGTAACAGTGCCTAACTCATTAGTAGTTACGTTGTTGTTGCATGTGTTGTTCACACAGTTATTAGAGAGACTTTATTTATATTTTATTTATTTATTTATACTTGTAGTTGTGTCCAGTTTCCCTCTTACTCCAAATACTATAGTTTTGCTCTGGAATTATGAGGCTAATGCAGTTTCTTGTGCTAAAACGCTGTGGAGTATCTAACAGTCTTCATTATGTGGTTTCTGTCACTGTATGTCTCTCTGGTATCTATAAACATGGACTAAAGCACAGACCGAATTGAGGGTTCAAGATGGGCTGTCGGTTTTAGCTACACTCTTAAAATGATGGTTCTTCCAGAGTTCTTTAGCAAGTGGAATAGATGTACTTAGGACTATCGGTTCTATATGGAAGCAATTCATGCTTAAATTGTTCTTTGCATGGTGAAATGGTTCTCCAGACTGAAGAACGCATTGAATGAGGTTCTGTACAGAGTCTTGTTGAAAATGGTTCGCTAAAGCACCAACAAATGCTGACAATAGAAGAACCCATTTTGGTGTCTTGTCAGAAAGACTCCATATAAAATCACACAGGACACATTCTTCACCAGTATTTCACCATGCAAAGAACCACATAACCATGACATGGTTCTATATAGAACAGGTGGTTCTAAGTAGAACCATTGCCTTTACTTAAGAACCCTTGAAGAACCATCCATGCGGTTTCTGGAAACACATATGCGACTCTATTAGAAAGTTCTTAAGTCTGATTAATTAAGTGATACTTTTTTAATCCCACAAACGGGGAAATTCCACCTCCACATTTAACCCGTCCGTGAAGTGAAACACCACATACACACTAGTGAACACACACACACTAGGGGGCAGTGAGCACACTTGCCCGGAGCGGTGGGCAGCCCTATCCACGGCGCCCAGGGAGCAGTTGGGGGTTAGGTGTCTTGCTCAAGGCAAGTCATGGACTTTCGACGCTGGGGCTTGAACCGGCAACCTTCCGGTCACAGGGCCAATTCCCTAACCTCCAGCCCACGACTGACTAATGGAGCAAACTCTGGACACAAAGCATGTCAGAAGGTCACTGACCACATTTGCAGATTTCATCTGTTAAATTGATGGAATCTGTTGCTAGACAGTTTTCAGTCCCCCTTGGTCGTTCGACTTTGGGACCGCTGTTGTCCAGATCTTATTCGGGTGCTGGAACACTCAGAAACTGACCACTGATGAAGGACAGAAGAGAGGCTAACACAAACTCTACAGCAACAGATGAGCTACAGTTTCTAATCATACACCAACAAGGTGGAGCTTGAAGGGAGATGTTTCCAATAAAGTGGCCAGTGGGTGTACACAGAGCTGTAACTACCATCCAGCTGCAGCACTACAGACTCGTTGAAAACGACAAGAGCCATAAAGTTGAATGTGTAAACAGGGCGAAATTACAGCTGGACCATGTGAGGTGCTTTGTTGGTTTGGCTATTTGCTTGGTGTCTGCAAATTGGCCATTTGGAGCCTGCAAATTGGGAGCCATTGGAATCCTCAGTCGCGCTGCTGCTGGACCTCTGCTGGCCCACGTCTGGCAGAGGTGTTGGAAATGCATTTGCCTCCATCAGAGACACGAATATCGCAATATCTGTCACACTTCATTGCACATTAGGTCTGTCAGATTCAGCTGGAAGAGGGAAAAAGGGCTGTGGGATGAGAGATTAGAGTCGTACCCAGTGTTACAGCAATATATCGCTGCTGTCGGAAGAAAACCTTGTATCTCCAAAATAGTCACTTTACAGGAGAAGGAAAAAACTTACTTTACTTTCAATGGAAGTCAATGGAACCAGAATTTTTCCCAAGTCATTTTGGGTCATTTCTTTTAGGCCATTCATCATAAAATTTCCAAACAATGTAAAGAGTAACAGATACTTTCAAATTATGTCAAAAACTGAAAAATGCCAAAAGTGGAGATACAAGGTTTTCTTCCGACAGCAACGATATAATGTTTTTAAAGGTTTCTTCAGCTTTATGAAGTGTAATTATGACTGTAACTGTACTATTGATATGTAATTGCACATTAGTATTGCATTGAGTTGACATTCTGCTTAGACAGGCTCGAAAATCTACTTTTCTCCATTTGTTTCAATGTCAGAAATGGTAAAAAAACAGGGGGCGCCACCAATGAATTATTGGTTATGCACAGAAGTTTTAGGCACCTAAGAAAATTACAGTTAACTACCTTTTTTAGTAAATTGATGAATGTAATAATATAAAAAAAGTAATATTACAATAAATACAAACAATATTACTAAGATAACATAAGATATGACTTTTAGTCCCACCATTAACAATTAGTCCCACCATTAGTCCACCTCAGGGGGAGTTACAGCGCTACAGCAGTAAAGGCAGAACAAGGCACTTAGGAAAGGAGTTACAATAAAAGAATTAAGAAAGAAAGTCATTAAACTTGTTCATTTCTTACCAAGGCTACAGTTTGTTACTTATTACCATATATACAAAATATATAAAAATAAAAAAAAACTAAAAAGATAAAGAATATAAACTCTATCCTTCACAAAAAAAAAAAATATAAATCTAAATTATAAATATAAATAAAAAAAAGTATGTATGTAAATGTGTTTGTTTAATTATTTCCAAACCTTACTACATTACTAAGAAGTAATTGTTACTTTTTACTTTATTTATGTCTATTTACATTCATTTTAATAAAATATGATGTTTTACAAGCAAAACACACTTATTGTCAAAAGGTTAAAAACTTTTAAACAACGGGCTTAGGTGCTTATTAATCTTATTAATACCATAACACATTTAATAAATAAAATAGGGTTAATTTATGAAGCACACCTGTTTTTCAATTTCAAATACTGAACAATAAGTTGCTCTATCTGTCCCTGTCTGTCATTTTTCGCCTTTCAGCCACAATTCTGACAAGAATTTCCCGTCGTCTGGGATTTTTGCCACTGCCGGTCGATCCGTATGACCATACACTTCGATACACCTGCAAATGCAGCCACTGCCTTCAGACTGTGGTGTTTGACACCCAAATGCAATCTCTCCTTTTAGCCCATCATTAACACCTTTGTGACCCATTTTCCACCCATCGACCACGACGTTCACTGCACCGCGCCACCTTTTCTCAATCTATGAATCCCATCGCACACTCCACAGGTATTTACAGCCCAGTCATCCTCGGGCAATGCCAACGGCAGAAGCTTGAAGTTAATGCCACCTTAAACACGCAAGGTGAGTATCGTTTTTTTGTCTGGACGCTTAATTTATTTATTTTTTCTTTCTGCAAAACAAAACTCTACACACAACAATACAAAGCAACATTTCATCTAATTAAAATCATGTCCACTTCTTCTTCTAAACACCGATGTGGAATGGATTGAAAGTTGAGAATCGGCACTTTCCACACCTTTTCTCCACTTCTTTAAATCAGCTGTGAGTCAGAAATGATTAATGTCGAATGTTCCATCCTTTTCTTATCACTCATTATGTCTGGAACTATTACACAAGAGCCAGCTGTGTACGTTTCTGTTTATTTTTGAAGAGAACATTCCTCCAAACTCTCCTTTTCCCACTTCTCTCAGAAAAAGCCAGCGGGCCACAGGGGTTAATTAAAATCTTAATTGCTGTTATTAAAGCCATCTTGCTGTCCTCACTCCCCCCCCCGCCCCACATCACTGTGCAGTGGTTTGCTTTTCAGAATACGCCGTCCACATTAACAGATGCGGCCTCGCTCGTCCTCCAGATGCTCTAATCGTCAGGCCAGGAAAGACGCACAATATCATCACTCGCTCTGCTCTGTGATCAACAGTCAGTCTGTTTTCTTCACACCTTGATTTATAATGCAGCTCTAGGCCGTCAGGCCTGAACACACTGATTGCGATTCATTCTGGCAATTTATTTAGGCGACAATGAATTTACGCAAGTGCAGGACCAGATCCAGCCTGGCCACTTCCTATTTCCCTGATTATACTGCTACTGAGAACTGATTGATTAGCGTTACTGCTACTGAGAGCTGATTGGTTGGCATTACTGCTACTGAGAGCTGATTGGTTAGAGTTACTGCTTCTGAGAGCTGATTGGTTGGCTTTACTGCTACTGAGAGCTGATTGGTTAGCGTTACTGCTACTGAGAGCTGATTGGTTAGCGTTACTGCTACTGAGAGCTGATTGGTTGGCTTTACTGCTACTGAGAGCTGATTGGTTGGCGTTACTGCTACTGAGAGCTGATTGGTTGGCGTTACTGCTACTGAGAGCTGATTGGTTAGCGTTACTGCTACTGAGAGCTGATTGGTTAGCGTTACTGCTACTGAGAGCTGATTGGTTGGCATTACTGCTACTGAGAGCTGATTGGTTGGCATTACTGCTACTGAGAGCTGATTGGTTAGCGTTACTGTTACTGAGAGCTGATTGGTTAGCATTACTGCTACTGAGAGCTGATTGGTTGGCATTACTGCTACTGAGAGCTGATTGGTTGGCATTACTGTTACTGAGAGCCGATTGGTTAGCATTACTGCTACTGAGAGCTGAATGGTTGGCATTACTGCTACTGAGAGCTGATTGGTTGGCATTACTGCTACTGAGAGCTGATTGGTTAGCATTACTGCTACTGAGAGCTGATTGGTTGGCATTACTGCTACTGAGAGCTGATTGGTTGGCATTACTGCTACTGAGAGCTGATTGGGTAGCATTACTGCTACTGAGAGCTGATTGGTTGGCATTACTGCTACTGAGAGCTGATTGGTTAGCATTACTGCTACTGAGAGCTGATTGGTTGGCATTACTGCTACTGAGAGCTGATTGGTTGGCATTACTGCTACTGAGAGCTGATTGGTTGGCATTACTGCTACTGAGAGCTGATTGGTTGGCATTACTGCTACTGAGAGCTGATTGGTTGGCATTACTGCTACTGAGAGCTGATTAGGTAGCATTACTGCTACTGAGAGCTGATTGGTTGGCATTACTGTTACTGAGAGCTGATTGGTTGGCATTACTGTTACTGAGAGCTGATTGGTTGGCATTACTGCTACTGAGAGCTGATTAGGTAGCATTACTGCTACTGAGAGCTGATTGGTTGGCATTACTGCTACTGAGAGCTGATTGGTTGGCATTACTGTTACTGAGAGCTGATTGGTTAGTATTACTGCTACTGAGAGCTGATTGGTTGGCGTTACTGCTACTGAGAGCTGATTGGTTAGCATTACTGCTACTGAGTGCTGATTGGTTGGCATTACTGCTACTGAGAGCTGATTGGTTGGCGTTACTGCTACTGAGAGCTGATTGGTTAGAGTTACTGCTACTGAGAGCTGATTGGTTAGTGTTACTGCTACTGAGAGCTGATTGGTTAGTGTTACTGCTACTGAGAGCTGATTGGTTAGCATTACTGCTACTGAGAGCTGATTGGTTGGCATTACTGCCAAACTACAAACTGTGAAACACTAAAGAGTCACAAGCCTGAAGTCGCTTCTCGTTTGAATTTTCCCGTTCCACCTTAAATGGGGCAGCAGTTACATTCTGGAGGCTGAGGCAGCAATTAAAGCAGAACCACCGGCACCGGTGAATGAACATGTGCTCTCCGCCGAGCACTCGCTGTCTCAGACACTGACAGTTTTAAGGGGAAAATGAATGGCTAATGACTTTAAACTTTAAAGCATGAACTGCATTCAGTGCGACGTTAGTCAGCAGCGCTGAAATGCAGACACAGAGGTTCTTTTACTCCGTATGACAGTTTATTCCTTTTTCTCTGCTCATTGTCAGATGACAAACCACTGAAACTGAGACGAGGCAGTTTTTGCTTCGAACTCTAATACTTGTATAAGCTGTACACGTTCTACTCGTCACTCTTGCTGTTATTGCTTTAGCAGAAGCAGCGTCGGAGAACTTGTAGAGAGGTTTCTAGAGGGCGCTCTCGAGCGAGTCCAAAATGAATGGGTAGATATGGAGCATTTGAGCAAAATCATAGTTTATAAATGCTTAAACATTTTTAGTATAAAAGAAAACAATCATTTCCTGAACAGCATAAAACACCCCTGTTATATATTTAAGAGCTTTTAAACTCGAGTTATAGGAGTTTGAAACGACGCCTCGTGTATGTCGATGCCATCAGAGAGCATGAACAGCCAGTGAGCTGCTCCGCTTGCCCATCAATCATAACGCTCTAGCAGTAAAGCCCCGCCTCCTGCTACATGAAACCTGTTTGTTGCAGATAAATGAAACATGTAGGTCAGATTTCTTTGTTGTTTAGTGAAAAACGTCCTTCTACTTTCTAACTTTAAAGGAAAGTTGTGGCTGAGTGATTAGAAACTATTTTAACTGTTCATTTTTAAGCCACCTCTCCATGGATCACCACCTTATCGTGGTGGAGAGGTTTGTGTGCTTGAAGGACCCTAGGAGCTATGTTGTCTGGAGCAAAAGCTCCTGGTAGGGTCTCCCATGGCAAACTGGTCCTAGGTGACAGGCCAGACAAAGTGTGATCCATAACCACCCCTATGAGGACAACAAAGCAGGACTCGTGTACCCTGCCCGGATCAGGGTTACCGGGGCCCCACCCTGGAGCCAGGCCTGGGGGAGGGGCTCGCCAGCGAGCGTCTGGTGGCCGGGCATTCACTCATGGTGCCCGGCCGGGCCCAGCCCGAAGGAGCTACATGAGTCCCCCCTCCCATCGACCCACCACCGATGGGAGGGGCAGTAGTAGGGGTGCGGTGCATTGTGGATCGGGCAGTGTCCGAAGGCGTGGGCCTTGGCGTTCTGATCCTCGGTTGCTGAAACTGGCTTTTGGAACTTGGAACGTTACCTCACTGGCGGGGAAGGAGCCTGAGTTGGTGCGCGAGGTCGAGAGATACCGGCTAGATATAGTCGGGCTCACCTCAACACACAGCTTGGGCTCTGGGTCCAATCTCCTTGAGAGGGGCTGGACTTTTTTCTTTTCTGGAGTTGCCCATGGTGAGAGGCGGCGGGCAGGTGTGGGCTTTCTCATAGCCCCTCGACTCGGCGCCTGTATGTTGGGGTTTTCCCCGGTGGACGAGAGGGTAGCTTCCCTACGCCTTCGGGTTGGGGAACGGGTCCTGACTGTTGTCTGTGCTTATGCACCGAACAGCAGTTCAGAATACCCAGCCTTCATAGAGTCCTTGGAAGGGGTGCTTGAAAGTGCTCCTCCTGGAGACTCGATTGTCCTACTGGGGGACTTCAACGCTCACGTGGGCAATGACAGTAAGACCTGGAGGGGTGTGATTGGGAGGAATGGCCTCTCTGATCTGAACCCGAGTGGTGTTCAGTTTTTGGACTTCTGTGCAAACCACAGTTTGTCCATAACGAACACCATGTTTGAACACAAGGATGTCCATAAGTGCACATGGCACCAGGACACCCTAGGCCGCAGTTCAATGATTGACTTTGTAGTCGTGTCAGCGGACTTGCGGCCATGTGTACTGGACACTCGGGTAAAGAGAGGAGCTGAGCTGTCAACTGATCACCACCTGGTGGTGAGTTGGATCAGGTGGTGGGGGAAGATGCCAGTCAGACCAGGCAAACCCAAACGTATAGTGAGGGTTTGCTGGGAACGTCTGGCAGAAGAACCTGTCAGATTGATCTTCAACTCACACCTCCGTCAGAACTTTGACCAGATATCGGGGGAGGTGGGGGACATTGACTCAGAATGGGCCATGTTCCGCTCCTCCATTGTTGAAGCGGCTGACTGTAGCTGTGGTCGCAAGGTAGTTGGTGCCTGTCGGGGCGGTAATCCTCGAACCCGGTGGTGGACACCCCAGGTGAGAGATGCCGTCAAGCTGAAGAAGGAGTCCTACCGGACATGGTTGGCCTGTAGGACACCAGAGGCAGCTGGCAGGTATCGACAGGCCAAGCGATCTGCGGCTTCAGTCGTTGCCAAGGCAAAAACCCGGGTGTGGGAAGAGTTCGGTGAGGCCTTGGAAAGTGACTTTAAGTCGGCTCCAAAAAGATTCTGGCAAACCGTCAGGCGACTCAGAAGGGGAAAGCAGTGTGCCACTAGCACTGTATATAGTGGAGATGGTGTGCTGCTGACTTCGACTGAAGACGTCATTGGGCGGTGGAAGGAATACTTTGAGGACCTTCTCAATCCCACCGACACGTTCTCCAGTGAGGAGGCAGAGTCTGGGGACACGGAAATAGGCTTGTCCATTACTGAGGCCGAAGTCGCTAAGGTAGTTAAAAAGCTCCTTGGCGGCAGGGCTGCAGGGGTGGATGAGATCCGTCCCGAGTTCCTCAAGGCTCTGGATGTTGTGGGGCTGTCTTGGCTGACACGCCTTTTCAACATTGCGTGGACATCGGGGGTGGTGCCACTTGATTGGCAGACTGGGGTGGTGGTGCCTCTTTTTAAAAAGGGGGACCGGAGGGTGTGTTCCAACTACAGGGGAATCACACTCCTCAGCCTCCCTGGTAAGGTCTATGCAAGGGTACTGGAGAAGAGAGTCCGGCTTATAGTCGAACCTCAGATCCAGGAGGAGCAGTGCGGGTTCCGCCCTGGTCGTGGAACACTGGACCAACTCTTTACCCTCTCCAGGATTCTCGAGGGTTCATGGGAGTTTGCCCAACCAGTCCACATGTGCTTTGTGGATTTGGAGAAGGCATTCAACTGTGTTCCCCGGGGTATTCTGTGGGAGGTGCTTCGGGAGTACGGGGTACATGGCTCTTTGCTACGAGCCATTCAGGCCCTGTACAAACAAAGCAGGAGCTTGGTTCGCATGGCCGGCAGTAAGTCAGACTTTTTCCCAGTGAGAGTTGGACTCCGTCAGGGCTGCCCTTTGTCACCGATTCTATTCATAATTTTTATGGATAGAATTTCTAGGCGCAGTCAGGGGATGGAGGGTGTCCGGTTTGGTGACCTCAGGGTCACATCGCTGCTGTTCGCAGATGATGTGGTCCTATTGGGGACATCAGGCCGTGAACTTCAGCTTTCACTGGATCGGTTTGCAGCCGAGTGTGAAGCGGCCGGGATGAGGATCAGTACCTCCAAATCCGAGGCCATGGTTCTCACGCGGGAAAGGGTGGAGAGCCCTCTCTGGGTCGGGGATGAGCTCTTGCCTCAAGTGGAGGAGTTTAAGTATCTCGGGGTCTTGTTCACGAGTGATGGTACAAGGGAGCGGGAGATTGACAGGCGGATTGGTGCTGGGTCAGCAGTGATGCGGGCTCTTTACCGGTCTGTTGTGGTAAAGAAAGAGCTGAGCCATAAGGCAAGGCTCTCGATTTACTGGTCGATCTATGTTCCCACCCTCACCTATGGTCATGAGCTTTGGGTAATGACCGAAAGAACGAGATCGCGAATACAAGCGGCTG